>NW_006921792.1:304287-320546 GCF_000298275.1 Orycteropus afer afer | reverse complement strand
TATATATATATATAAATCCTAGAGCAGTAAAATTGAAATTCTTCTAAATGTCCCCATCAATTACAGTTTTCTGCACCAGTGGCACCATAGCATGGCCTGGCATGGCCAGCATGCATTTTTAGCTGAACTATCATTTCTGTTACAAGATCATTTTCTTTCTTTTTTTCCGGCAGTTTATAACGGGGACATTTTAATTCTCACCATCCTGAAACTTGACAGAAATTGTCAGGCCAAATGTAGTTTGAAGAAAACAGCAGACTGACTCTGACTGGGAAGCTTTTAATATTCAATGGTTGCTTGGTCTTTTATGACATATCTACTCCTAAAACAAAGGATAGAATTTTAGATGACTTGGGCAATTCCTTTGTTCTTTTAATCTGAATTATAGTATTTATTGCACCTTCTTCTGTGATTTTGCCCAAACATCAAACTCATCTAAATGTGAGGGGAATTTAAAGGAATCATGATGATAGATGCATTGTTTTTCTGTAGGAAAGAAGGAAGGTAACATAGGGTAGGTGCCTAAAACAGAGTTTGATGTTCTTTGTAGGCACTCCATCTTATATAAGTTTCTTACTTTTGCCTCTGAAAGTAGAATGCTATTGCTTGTTGTTTTTACTGTTGTAGGATACCATCAAGTCCATACCAAGTCATAACAACCCATGTGACAGAGTAGCGTTTTCTTGGCTGTGAGCTTTACAAAAGCTGATTACCAATTCTTTCTCCAGTGGAGTGGCTGGGTGAGTTCCAATCTCCCATCTTTCAATTATCAGACTACCACTTAACCCTTTCACCACCAGCTCTCCCTTGTCATTCATTGACTGTTGTTGTTGTTAGGTGCTTTCCAGTCATTCCTACTCTTAGCAACCCCATACACAACAGAACAAAACACTGCCAGATCTTGCACCATCCTCACATTGTTGCAACCAATGTATCAACTTATCTCCTTGAGGCTCTTCCTTTTATTGTGCCTCTACATTACCAAGTATACTATCCTTCTCTAGGGACTGGTCCCTCTTAGTAATATGTCCAATAGGTGAGGTGATGTCTCACTGTCCTTGCTTCAAATGAGTATTCTGGCTGTACTTCTTCCAAGACAGATTTGTTCATTGTTTTGTTAGTCCAATATTCTTCACCAACACCATCATTTAAATGCATCAGTTCTTCTTTGGTCTTCCTTATTCATAGTCTCACTTTTGCATGCATATAGGATAATTGCATCCAGTGCACCTTAATCTTTAAGGTGACATCTTTGCTTTTTAACACTTTGAAGAAGCCTTTTGCAGAAGATTTTTCCAATGGAATATGTCATTTCATTTCTTGACTGCTGTTTCTATGAGCATTGATTATAGATCCAAAAGATGAAATCTTTGGCAACTTCAATATTTTCTGCATTTATCATGATGCTGCTTATTGGTACAGTTGTGAGGATTTTTATTTTCTTTATGTTTGGTGTAATCCATACTGAAAGCTGTAGTCTTTGATTTTCATCCATAAGTGCTTCAAATCCTCTTTACTTTCAGCAAAAGTATGTATCATCTGCATATCACAAGTTGTTAATGGAGTCTTCCTCCAATCTTGAGGCTGTTATCTTCTTTATATAGTACAATTTCTCAGATTATTTGCTCAGCATACTTATTCAGGCTGAAGAAATATGATGAAAGGACACAACTCTCGCTCACAGCTTTCCTGATGTGAAATCAAGCAGTACTTCCTTGTTCTGTTCGGAAGACTGACTCTTGGTCTGTGTACAGGTTCCATATGAGCACAATGTAGTATTCTGGAATTCTCATACTTTGAAATATCATCTATAATCCACATGAATGCCCTTGAATAATCAATAAAATGCAGGTTAACATGTCTCTGCTCTTCTCTACTTTAAGCCAATATCCATCATATATCACCAATGATCTCCCTCATTCCATGTCTCCTTCTAAATTTGTCTTGAATTTCTGACAGTTCTCAGTCAATATATTGCTGCAACCATTTCTACTTATCTTGAGCAGAATTTAACTTGAATGTTATATTAATGATATTATTTGATAATTTCCATATTCAGTTGAATTACCTTTCTGTGCAATGGACACATATATGGATCTCTTTCTGTTGACTGGCCAGACAGCTTTCTTCCACATTTGTTAGCATAGACAAATGAATACTTCTGATGGTGTAGTGCCAAAGGCATTTGACTGCTAACCTGAAGGCTGGCAGTTCAAACCCACCAGCCACTCCTCAGAAGAAAGGTTGGGCAATCTATTTCCATAGTGATACCACCTTGCAAACCCAAAGAGGGATCACTGTGAGTCAGATCTGACTCCACAGCAGTGCATTTGGATTTTTTGGTTTTGGGGTTGTATCCATTTGTTGAAACATCCCAATTGATATTCCAACAATTTCTGGAGCCTTTTTTTTTTTTGCCAGTTGCTTTCAGTGCATCTTGGACTTCTTCCTTCAGTACCATCAGTTCTTAATCATATGCTAACTTTTGAAATTCTTTGTGGTACAATGACTCTATATGTTCCTAACATCTTTGGATGCTTCCTGCATCATCCAATATTTTGCCCACAGAGTCCTTTGATATGAAATTTAATGCTTGAATTTTTCTTCAATTCTTTCAGTTAGAGAAATGTTAAAAATATTCTTCACTTTTGTTTTTCTCATTCCATATCTTTGCACATTTCATTATAATACTTTACCTTGTCTTCTCAAGCCACCTTTGAAATCTTCTATACATACCCACCAGTTGTATTCCTTGGAACGAAGGTTGGGCAGTTCTACTTCTATAGTGATACCGCCTCAGAAACCAAGGACTCAATGGCACATAACAACTACAACAGCAACATACAGTTTTTTACATCTTCATTTCTTTTGTTCTCTTTAGTTACTCTACTTTCAAGATCAAATTTCAGAGTCTCTTCAGACATACATTTTGGTTTTTCATTTCTTTCCTGTCTTTTTAATATCCTTTTACCTTCTTCGTGTGTGATATCCTTGATGACATCCAACAAGTCATCTGGTCTTTGGTAATTAGTGTTATATGTCTCAATTCTATCCTTGAGATGGTTTCTAAATTCAGGTGGCATACACTCAAGGTTGTACTTTGGCTTTCATGGTCTTGCTTTAATTTTCTTCATCTTCAAATTGGACTTGCATATGAGCAATTGGCAGTCGGCCCCTGGCGTTTTTCTGACTGATGATGTTGAGTTTCTCCATCATCTCTTTCCATAGATGCAGTTGATTTGATTTTTGTGTATTATATCTGGTGAGGTCCATATGTATAGTTGCCATTTATGTTGTTGAAAAAAAAGATGGCTCCAGTGAATAAGTCCTTTTTACTGCAAAATTCTACCATGTAATCTCTGATGTCATTTCTATCACCAAGGCCATAATTTCCAAATACCTATCCTTTGTTTCCAGTTTTTGCATTTCAATCTTTAGTAATTATCAATGCATCTTGATTGCATGTTTGATCAAATTCAGACTGCTGATGTTGGTACAAATCTTCATCTTTGGCATTATAATTGGTGCATAAGTTTGAATAATAGCCGTATTAACTAGTCTTCCTTGTAGGCATATAGATATTATCCTATCACTGCCAATGTTTTATTTCAGGACAGATCTTGAAATGTTTGAGAATGAATGTGACACCATTCCTCTTTAACTTTTCATTCTCTGAGTACTAGCATATGATTGCACAATTGAAAATGACCAATAGCAGCCCATTTCAGCTCACTAATGTCGAGGTATTGATCTTTATGCTTTCCATATCATTTTTTGACATTTTCCAATTTTGCTAGATTCATACTTCATACATTCCATGTTCCAATTATTAATGGACGTTTGCAGCTGTTTATTCCCATTTTTCATCATGCTACATCAATGAATGTAGGTCCTCAAAAGTTTTACTCCATTTATATCATTAAGGTTGACTCTACTCTGAGGAGGCAGCTTTTTCTCAGTAATATTTTGAGTGTCTTCCAACCTGAGGGGCTCATTTTTTAGCACTACATAAGACAATGTTCTGCTCCTATTCATATGGTTTTCACTGGCTGGTTATTTTGGATGTAGATCACCAAGTCCTCCTTGTTAGTCTGTCTTGGTTTGGAAGCTTCTCTGAAACATGTGCACAATGGTTGACCCTGTTGGTACTTGAAATGCTAGTGACATAGCTTGCAGCATCACAGCAACACATAAGCCACCACAGTTCGAAAAATGAGTGGTATTTCATTGTTTAGGGTTATTTAAATAAAAAAAAAGAAAGAAAAGTAAAATGTAACAACAAACCAAAACACCCATTGCTTATATATATAATCTCAAGCCTACTGACATTCAGTCGATTATGACTCATAGCCCCCCTATAGGACAGAGCAGAACTACCTCATGGGTTTCCATGGCAATACATATTTATGGAAGCAGACTGCATCATTATTCTCCCATGGAGTGGCTGGTAGATTCTGACCACTGATTTTTTGGTTAGCAGCCAAGTGCTACTCTGTGACACCAGAGCTTATCTATCTATCTAGCTAGCTATCTAGCTAGTTAGCTATATATATGTATATATATATACACACACACATATATGTATACACACACACACAGACACATATGCAATTTGAAGGAAGAAGCAAATCCTAAAGGAGTGGACATTAACTTTTATCCATTCTTTTAATAAAATTATTAATCTTATTTATTACTAAGTAATGCAATTACTAAAAACTACTTGGTATTGTTTTCTTCATGTGAAATAACTAGCAGAAGTCAATGAATAGCTAAATGAAGCCATCAGACGTAAAAACAAATGCAATAAAAAGGAGAATAATTTCTGAAGATGTAAATTTCTAAAATACTTCAGGGAAATCGAATTAACTCTTTCACCTCATTATGGTACAAGTGGCTTGGTTCAGTAACAAAGTAATAAAAACATGTTTCCTAATAATGATGTATGCAGCTTTGCAGGAGAACCAGACTATAAGCAATAAAGGCATAGGTTCTGGGAGAACCTAGACCAGTTTTCCCAGACAGATTAATTCACACAATGATTGTAATCCATTTTTTAAATCTTTACTAGATACATGATGGAAGTTTCCTGGTTCTTAGTGTTGCTATGATAAAAATACCACAAGTGGGTGGTTTTAAAGAGCAACAACAACAACAAAAAATATTTTCTCACAGTATATGAGGCTATAAGTCTGTATTCAGGTCACTGTCTCTAGGGAAAGGCTCTCTCTCTGTCCGCTTTGGGGAAACATCTCATTTGGTTTCTGTAGACACTGCATTCCTTGATTCCTTGACAATTTCCATGTGGTATGTATCTTCCCATCTGTTATCCATGCTTCTCTGTACCTAATCTGCCTTTTTATATCTCAAAAGTGACTTGATTAAGACACCCCCTATAATTATTATATGACCCACTAACATAATAAATAGAACTTTATTCCCAAATAAGGTTACATCACCAGGTACAAGGTTTAGGATTCTAACACCTATCTTGAGGAAGCACAGTTCAGTCCATAACAGGATACATTATTTTTCTGGTTTCTCTAAGTATGAAGAATAATAAGGATAATATGACCCCTCTGGAATAGGCTGCTGCTACTTAAATTCTGCACTATAGGGGCAAAAGGAAAATTTATTTATTTTTCCCTTAGTAAACCAGGAAATTTAATAGTCTGCAATGAATCACCCTGTTATCAATGAAGAATTAATCAGAATCAACTCTATATTCTCAGACTCCAAATAAAGCCTTGTTGTTGTTGTTGTTATGTGCTGTTGAGTCAGACCTGACTCATAGTGACCCCTCCTTGGGTTTCCAAGGTGGTATCACTATGGAAGTAGATTGCCCAACCTTCTTTCCGAGGAGTGGCTGGTGGGTTTGAACCACCAGCCCTCTGGTTAGCAGTCAAATACCTTAGGCACTATGCTACCAGAGTTCCTCAAATAGAGCCTAGCATGAGCTAACTATAATTTTCTATGGCTGTGCCTAACATTTCACAAAGTGAAAAATTGAGACAACGAATCATGTGATATAAACTTATTGATACTATTTTTTTTTGTCTCAGTTTATTTGGTGATTTTAAACCAAAAAAAAATTTAAATGTAATGCATTATGGAGATTGTTGATACTTTACTCTAATAAGGTAAAATTTTGTATGGTGTTAATGCCTTCAATGTGGTTCTAACTCATAATTACCCTCTGCACAACAAAATGAAACACTGCCTGATCCTACACCATTCTCATGATCTTTGCTATGCCTGAGCCCATTGTTGTAACAATTGTTTTAATCCATTGTGTTGAGAGTGTTCCTCTTTTTCACTCTCTCTCTAGTTTGTTGTTGTGTGCCATCAAGTCGGATCCGACTCATAGCGACCCCTCCTTGGGTTTCCAAGGCATTATCACTATGGAAGTAGATTGCCCAACCTTCCTTCTGAGGAGTGAGTGGCTGGTGAGTTTGAACTGCCAGCCTTCTGGTTAGCAGTCAAGTGACTTAGGCACTATGCCACCAGAGCTCCTTCTCTCTAGTTTAGCAAGCATGATGTCCTTCTCCAGGACAGGTACCTCCTGATAACATGTCCAAAGAACATAAGACAAAATCTCGTCATCTGTGCTTCTAAGGAACATTCTGGCCATACTTCTTCCAAGACAGATTTCTTTGTTCTTCTGGCAGCCCATGTTATATTCAAGATTCTTTGCCAATGCCATAATTCAAAGATATCGTTTTTTTCTTTAGTCTTTCTTATTAATTATCCAGCTTTGCCATGCATATGTGGTGATTGGAAATACCTTTGGATTGGGTCAGGCACATGTTAGTCCTCCAAGTGGCATCTTTGTTTTTAATTTTGTATGTTGTTGTTGTTGGTGGTGGTGGTGGCTTCTGATGTCCTCTAACTTCATGTAGGGAATCAACATCAGCAGCATCAGTCCAAGACTGGACCTTGTGAGATGGAGGTCAGATACACCACCTCTCTCCAAACATTTTACCAAATTTCATACCCGCTGTCCCTCCCACTGCACTCTACTTCTCTGTTGTGTTTCATAATTCATTCCAGTGGCCACATAGAGCTCACAGACAATACTCATGATATTGGGTGTTATTAAGGAAATAACAGGTTACAATTCAGAATCAGAAATTATTCAGGATACATGTTTTTGATCAAGACAGACTCTTTTCAGCTGTGCTCACAGGCAGGCAGACCTCTCTGTTGATCTTGGCCCTTCTTGCCCTCATCCCCTCATCTCCTCAGGCCCCTTGGGCTGGCCTAGCCTCTAACCTTCTTGGGCAAATGTTACAATGCTCTTTAGCTCCACCAATACGTTTCTAGAGGTACCTCTCTGTGGGCTCAGAAGCACACGATGCCATCCCCTGCTGGTTTCCTAGTTCTGTTGCCCCTGCTGCTGCAGTTACTCTGTCTCTGCTTCCTGCTGTCTTTCACTGTCTCAGGTATTACAGTTTCCTATGTCCTGTATCTGGGATGTTCTCACCAGAGGGAGCCTGGGTACAAGGGATATACTGCACTCCAATCTCTTCTTGGTGGTAGTCAATTCTCCCTATCCAACTTTGTTTGAGATGGCTTATTTTAGACCTAGCAGGATGGCAAACCTGACCAATACCCTTGTTAGGTTTCATGTATATTATTTCCATGGTCATATCCACACAAGAGTGTCATGCACCTTATGTGCACAGTCCTACTCAATCATATTGTTGTTGTTCTTAGGTGCCATTCAGTTGGCTCTGACTCATAGTGACCCTATGTACAACAGAAAATAATACTGAGTGGTCTTGCATCAGCCTCACAATCCTTGCTATAACTGATCCCATCATTGTAGTCACTGTGTCAATCCATCCTGCTGAGGGCCTCCCTACTTTTCACTGACCCTTCACTTCACCAAGCATGATATCCTTCTGCAGGATATCTCCAATTCTGACAACATGACCAAAGCAGGTGAGACGAAATGTCTGACCATTCTAGCTTTCAAGGAGCATTCAAGCTACACTTCCTCAGGGACAAATTTTTTAATTCTTCTCACAGTCCATGGTACTTTCAATATTCTTCCCCTACACCACAATTCAAAACATTAACTTTTCTTCAGTCTTCCTTATTCATCATCCAGCTTTCACATGCATATGAGGAAATTGAAAACACCATGTTATGGGTTAGGTGCACATTAGACTTCAAGGAAACATCTTTGTTCTTCAGCACTTCAGAGAGGTCTTTTGCAGCAGATTTACCCTATACAAAACATCCTCTGATTTCTTGACTGCTGCTTCCATTGGTGTTGACTATGGAACCAATAATATGAAATCTTGGACAACGTCAATCTTTTCTCCATTTATGGTGAGGCTGCTTATTTGTCCAGTTATGAGAATTTGCATTTTCTTTATGTTGAGACGTAACCCATACTGCAGACTGTAGTCTTTAATCTTCATCAGAAGTACTTCAAGTCATCTTCCCTTTCAGCAATCAAGGTTGTGTCATCTGCACATCACAGGTTGTCAATGAGTCTTCCACCAATCCTGATGCTGTGATCCTCTTTGTATAGTCCAGCTGTTAGATTACATGCTCAACATACAGATTGAATAAGTATGATGAAAGGATAGAACCCTGATGCACTCCCTTCCAGATTTTAAACTATGCAGTATTCCCTTGTTCTGTTCCAAAGACAACCTCCTGGTCTATTGACAGGTTCCTCATAAGTAAAAGAAGTGTTCTGGAATTCCCATTCTTCTCAATGTTATGCGTAATTTGTTGTGATCTTCACAGTCAAATGCTTTGGTATAGTGAATAAAACACAAATAAACATCTTTCTGGTATTCTTTGCAATTAGCCAAGATCCATCTGACATCTGCCATAGCATTGGTTCTTGATCATATATCACTTTCTGAAATGGATGAACATCAACCAACTCTTTTTGGTACAGTGATTCTGTGTATTCCTTCCACCTTCTTTTGATGCTTCCTGCATCATTCAATATTTTACCTATAGAAACTTTTAATATTGCAACTTGAGGCATGGAACTTTTTCTTAAGTTCTTTTAGCTTGAGACATGCAAGTCTGTTCTTTGCATTTTGTTTTCTAACTCCATGTCTTTGCACATTTCATTATAATAATTGACTTTGTCTTCTTGAAATCTGTTCAGCTCTTTTTTCTTGTCATTTTTTCCATTTGCTTTAGCTACTCTCTATTCATGAGCAAGTTTCAGAGTCTTTTCTGACACCCATTTTGGTCTTTTCTTCTTTTCCTATCTTTTTAATGATCTTTTGTTTTCTTCCTGTTTGATGTTCTTGATGTCATCCTACAATTTGTCTGGTTTTCAGTCATTGGTGTTCAATGCATCAAATCTATTCTTTAGATAGTCTCTAAGTTCAGGTAGGATATAATCAAAGTCATATTTTGGCTCTCATGGGCTTGTTTTAATTGTATTCAGCCTCAACTTGAACTTGCATATGAGCAGTTGAAGAGCTGTACCACAATCATCTCCTGGCTTTGTTTTGGCAGAAGATATTGAGCCTCTCCATCACTTCTTTCCACAGATGTAGTCAATCTGATTCCTGTGAATTCCATCTGGCAAAGTTCATGTATATAGACACCATTCATGTTTTTGAAAAAAGGTATTTGCAATGAATAAGTCTTTGGTCTTGCAAAATTCTATCATGTGATCTCCAGTGTCATTTCTATCACCAAGGCCATATTTTCCAACTGCTAGTGATTCTTCTTTGTTTCCAACTTTTGCATTCCAATCACCAGTAATAATCAACACATCTTGATTGCATATTTGGTCAATTTTAGACTTCAGAAGTAGTTAAAAGTCTTCAATTTCCTCATCTTTGGCTTTGGTGATCAGTGAATAAATTGGAATAATATTCATATTAACTGCTCTCCCTTGTAGGTGTATGGATATTATCCTATCACTGACCGCATTGTACTTCAAGACAGATCCTGAAACATTTTTTTGTGACAATGAATGCCACACTATTCCTCTTCAAATTATTATCCCTGGCACAGTAGATCATATGGTTGTCTGATTCAAAATGGCCAAAACCAGTCCATTTCACCTCATTAGGATATTGATCTTTATGGATTCCATTTCATTTTTGACAACTTCCAATTTTCCTGGATTCATACTCCATACATTCCATGTTCCAATTATTAATGGATGCTTGCAGCTGTTTCTTCCCACTTTGAATTATGCCACATCAAGAAACGAAGGTCTTGGAAGATTTATTCCATCCACATCATTAGGATTGACTTTACTTTGAGGAGGAAGCTCTTCCCAGTTGTATTTTGAGTGCCTTCCAACATGAGGCACTTATCTTCCAGCACTACATCAGGCAACGTTTCAGTGTTGTTCATAATGTTTTCCAGTAATATATCAGGCAGTGCTTCACTGCTATTCATAAAGTTTTCAGTGGCCAATTCTTTGAAAAGTGAATGTCCCCTCCCTTCTTCTGAGTTGTGGTAGTTGTGTGTCAACTTGGCTGGGCCTGGTTTTGAGTGGCTGGGCAGCTGCAGGTTTTATACCCCATGATGAGACTGTAATTAACTCTATGGTGAAATCTACTGTGAGCAGCTGAGTAGCTGCCTTAGGAATGTGATCTCCTTCCAGTATATAAGAAGAAACACTGAGAAAGTTCTCTGCAGCTTTTTGGGATGCTTGGATCCTGCATGTAGCTGAGTCTGCATTTAACAGACTGTCATGTTTCCTTCCAGTCTTGGACTGTCTCTGAACTTGAACTAGTGGCCTGCCATGTTGTTTGGTAACCTTGGGACTCTGCCAATTTATTTGTTGACCTTGTGCTTGTTAGTCTAAACAGCCAGCAACTGCCTGAATGAAGAGACACCTCTAGCTCTAGTGGGCTTGGAGCAAGAGGCATAGCTGAATTCCAAGGTCTAGGGGCTTTCACTCAGCCCCGAGATCTTGGTACTTTGAACTCAGATTTCAAGCCTCCAAAATGGTAAGAGAATAAACTCCTGTTTTTTTAAAGCCACCCATTTGTGGCATTTCTGGTAGAGTGGCACAAAGTATCCAAAACATGAATCTTTCTTAGTCTGGAAGCTCCACTGAAACCTGTCCAACATATGTGACCCTGGTGGTATTTGAAATACTGGTGGCATAGCCTCCAGCTTCACAGCAACACACAAGCCACTACAGTACAACAAACTGGCAGATGAGGGGTGGGACCCAATTATAGTTCCACCCAATCATTTGGAGGGACAAGATGCTGGTGGAAAAGGCCATATAATGGTGACCTGTCACACCATAGGGAGGAATAAAATAGGATAAACTGTCTTTATTTTGTATAATCAAGCAGATATTGCAACAATGCTCAAAAAAGTAAAAGCAAATAGATTGATGTATTGAGTGTTTTGTATATATGCTACTACACCAGTGGTATGATGAATAATTTCATCACAATTCAAGTAGATATAGAT
This sequence comes from Orycteropus afer afer, assembly GCF_000298275.1. NCBI lineage: Eukaryota > Metazoa > Chordata > Mammalia > Tubulidentata > Orycteropodidae > Orycteropus > Orycteropus afer. The sequence goes on along the minus strand of NW_006921792.1, from coordinate 309,116 downwards.
GAATGGCATATGCCTTACAGGAATTAGGAACATGAGCTAGATGGACTTTCAAGACTTCCATAGATCAAATCAACTCTTCCATAACTCTAGGGGAAAGGTCAAATAAAGATGGAAATATATCAAAATAACTAGAATATGGTTGTATGAGTACACACTAAAGAAAGTTTCATAATGCACATAACTTTTAAAAAATACATGCAATTTCCCCTTAATCCATTGCACTTATTATTTTAAAAGGGAGAGAGAATAATATATTTGTTGCATTGCCAACTTTCTGTAAATATTATTTCAATGTGATAGAGTTCCAACAAGATGGCAGAACAGGCAGACAAGCTACATAGAACCTCTGCAACAATGCAAAGAGAAATAATTGAAACCAATACAGAAGATGTTCCTGGATCCTCAACTTTTGAAGGGAAGGATAGAGAAGTGGATGAAACACCAACTAGTAGAAGAACCTGAAAGAGAACAGTAAGTAAGAAGACAAATGGAACTGTGGACTGCTGGCTGTCCTGAGTGTGCAGCTATTTTAAATATTTAAGTGTGTCCCTGGTAGCAACCTAACAATCAGCTCTGCTCACCAAGGACTACATGGGCAAGGACTGCACTGCTTCCTGACAACCAGAAAGGAAAACAGCAAAGAAGGAGACAAACAGACCTATGGACTGCCAGCTGTCCTGAGGGCACAGACAGTTTGAATATTTCAAGCTGTGTGACCATTTTGAATATAACCAAGTGGGGTTCTGACTGATACTATCGCTAGGAACTGGCTCTGCTTGCCGAGAACAACCGCGGCAACCACACTGGAGCCTGATGACTAGAAAGGTGTGAAGTTCCTCTTGTTACTTCTGTACCCCACACTCTCTTGGTGAACAGAAGTGTGGCCATCCCCCAGCTCCACCCACCTTTTTGACTAGCAGGAATTCTATCCTGGTCTGTGTCCTGACAGACCCTGGGTACCATGCCCCACCCCCCACAATTTTGTTTTTCTTTGTTGGTTTTTGAATTATTCATCTTCTTCCTTTTTATTATTTATTTATTTCTTCTGTTTCTTCTCCCTGGCTCATGTTTTTATTTTTTCTCTTCCCTTTTCCTAGTTCCCTTCCTTTTACTTTCTTTTGGTCCTTCCCATTCCTTGTTTTCCCTTTTTGAAGTTTTCCCCTTTTTCTTTATTGTTCTTTTACTCTTACTGTTTTCTCTCATTTTCCCCTCCCCAGATATTGTGTTTTTGTTTTTCTTTCCTCCTTATCTTTCTTTTGTCTTTTTAAATATATTTTATAAATTTTCCTACTCATTTATTGCCTTTTTTAGGGTGGGGAGTTATTCCTGTTTGTTTATGCAGTTTGAGTTTCTTATTCTCTTGTTTTTATTTATTTATTTGGTGGTATTATTATTATTATTATTATTATTGGAGGCTCTGGTAGTGTAGTGCCTAAGGCACTTGACCACTCCTTGGAAGGAAGGTTAGGCAATCTACTGCTGTAGTGATACTACCTTGGAAACCCAAAGAGGGGTCACTATGAGTCGGGTCCGACTTGATGGCACACAACAACAAAAAAACATTGTTATTATTGCTATTATTTTTTTTGTTAACTGAGCAGGAGACAGCAACTATTCCCACACAACCCAACCATACTTGAACCTCCAGCAGCCCCACCCACTGAATGAAGGCCACCACTTGCCTTTGCACAAACTGACCAGTGATAGATGGTGGCCATCACCAGCTCAACTCATGCAAAACAGATCTTTATGAACAGCTAACAGAGATCTGTGCACACACTCTCATTATCACACTCACCAGGAGAAAGGTGGTGAGCACCTAAGTGCTAACAACTAGTAAATAGAGGAGCATAGTACCATGCTTACTCAAATATGTTGTTGTTGTTGTTATGTACTGTCGAGTCGGACCCGACTCATAGTGACCCCTCCTTGGGTTTCTGAGGCAGTATCACTACGGAAGTAGATTGCCCCATCTTCCTTCCGAGGAGTGGCTGATGGGTTTGAACCACCAGCCTTCTGGTTAGCAGTCAAGTGCCTTAGGCTCTATGCTACCAGAGCTCCCTACTCAAATATATCAAAACAAAATAAATTAAAATAAGAAAAAACTTCAACCACATATTAAACATTAATAAAACATTACCACAATATCTCAGAGAAGACAGAACATCATAGCCTACACAAAAAAAGCAGGATCAAATAGTAAAAACAAGGGACCAGGATACAAACCCAGAAAACATCCCTGAGGAAGAAGCAGCATTGGAACTCCATGATAAGTAATTCAAAAGAATTATATTTGAGTACCTTTGATGGATTGAGAGATCGATCATGGAAAACACTAACAAGATCAAGGAAAACATTGACAAAATTAAGGAAAACAGAAAAAACTCTAGAACAATCTAGGAAAACAATACAAGAAAAAATTGACAAAATAAACAAAAAATCAAAAATGATACAAAATTGACAAATAGAAATCCAGAAAATTAATACTACGATTTCAGAAATAGATAACACATTCAATGGGCAAAGGAGTAGAATTGCAATGGAAGACAGAATTAATGAGACTGATGAAAAATACCTCAATAGTACATTGTTAAGGGATCAATCAGAAAAAATATCAAAACAAAATGAAGAAAGCCTAAGATTCATGTGGGATACCATAAAGAGGAATAACTTATGTGTAATTGGAATTACAAATAATGTGAATAAATTTCCCTAATGTGATTAAGGAGAAAGGGGATTAAAAGGTCCAGGAACCAGGAGTGAGCCCACGTGGAGAGAGAAACCTCCCCAAGAGCCAGCACCTGGAATTCAGACTTCTAGCCTCCAGAAGATATCCGAGTAGCAGCAAGGACACTCCAGACCTGGAACACTATAAAGGTGTGACATTCCCCTTGTTACTCTTATACCCCACACCGCTTGGTGAATGGAAGTTCTGCCATCCCCCACTCCTACCCACCTTCTAGACCCGCTGTGTGTGCTTGGACAGAGCCTGGGTGCCCTGCCCTGCCCTCCCCCAATTTTTTTTTTTCTCTTTCTTTTTTCTAGTTTTTAGTTTGCTTGCTTTTATCTGTTTTAAAACTACTACTATTATTAATACTTTTGATCTTTTTCAGCTTTTTTCTTTTCCCTGTTCCTGGTTGCAAAAGTTTTTTTCTTCTTTTTTTCTTGTGGTTAACCCCATTCCTTGTTTTCTCTTTGCATTTTTCCTATTTTTTCTCCATTATTCTCCTTCTCTGCCTTTTTCTCTTATTGCCCTATCCCCAGATATTGCAGGTTTTTTTTTTTTTTTTTTCCACTGACCTTCTTGTTTGTCTGGAGGGCACAGCCATTTTGATTGTTTACATGTGGCAGCCATTTTGGATATATAAAGTGACAGAGGGTGCAGCCATTTTGAATGTTTACTAAGAAGTGGTGGCCATTTTGGATATTTAAAGTGACCGAGGGTGCAGCCATTTTTAATGTTTACAAGTGGTGGTAATTTTGGATATTTAAAGTGACTGAGGGTGCAGCCATTTTTAATGTGTACCAGTGGCAACCATTTTGGATTTTAAAGTGATAGCATTCTCATTCAGATTCCAGGGACCCAAGAACAGGCAGCAAGGCAGGAAACAGGCAAAGGACAGAAAAGGCAAAGGGGACCAGAACAGATTGAGGAGTCAGCCTCAGGTACCCAGGTGAAGAAAGGGAACCTAGGCCATGCACCACAAGGAGTGAGTTGGGAAGGCAGGGAGAGGACAGAAAAGGCAAAGGGGATAGGAACAGATCGAGTAGTTAACCGCAGGGAGCTAGGTGAGGAGACGGAACCCAGGCCACCCCCCACAACAGCAAGGCAGGAAGCAGGGAGAGGACAGAAAAGGCAAAGGGGATTGGAACAGATTGAGGAGTTAGCCACAGGGATCCAGGTAAGGTGGTTGGAGGGGTTTCCAACAGCTAAGGGAGACAAACTTTTCTGTCGGTTTGTCCTACTGTGCTGACATGTTGCTGTGAGTCTTGAGGCTGTGCCACTGGTGTTTCAAACCCAGTGGGGTACACCTGTTGGACAGGTATCAGCCCGGCTTGCAGACTGAGACAGACTAGGAAGAAGGAGGAGGTCATCCACTTCTCAAAGAATTGGCCAGGGAAAACCTTATGAATAGCAGAGAAACACTGTCTGATACATTACTGTGCAAATTTATGAATAGTCCAGAAACATTGTCCAATACAGAGGAGGAAGATGAGTCAATTCACTTAGAAAGCTCTCAAAGTAAGACTGGGATAGAGCTGCATTATCAGAGTAAAATCAGCCTTAGTCATATGGATAAGGTAAAGCTTTTGAGACCTCCATTTGCTGACATGGCACCACTCGAATTGAGGAGAAACAGCAGCAAACTACCATTAATAACTGGAACATGGAATGTATGATGTATGAATATAGGAAAATTGGAAGTTGTCAAAAATGAAATGGAACACATAGAGATTGATATCATAGGCATTGGTGAGCTGAAATGGACTGGTTTTGGCCATTTTGAATCAGACAACCATATGATCTACTATGTCAGGAATTACAGTTTAAAGAGGAATGGTGTGGCATTCATCATCACAAAGTATGGTTCAAGATCTGTCCTGAAGTACAATGCTGTCAGTGATAAGATAATGTCCATATGCCTACAAGAAAGACCCATTAATATGACTATTATTCAAATTTATGCCCCACCTACCAAAGCCAAAGATGAGGAAATTGAACATTTTCATCAACTTCTGCAGTATGAAATTGAGCAAACTTGCAATCAAGATGTGTTAATTATCACTGATGACTGGAATGCAAAAGTTGGAAACAAAGAAGAATCACC
>NW_006921792.1:299771-302742 GCF_000298275.1 Orycteropus afer afer | reverse complement strand
GGTTGTATCCTTTCCCCATACTTATTCAATCTATATGTTGAGCAAATAATCTGAGAAGCTGGATTATATGAAGAAAAACATGGCATCAGGATTGAAGGAAGAATCATTAACAACTTGAGATATGCTGATGATACAAATTTGCTTGCTGAAAGTGAAGATGACTTGAGGCACCTATAGATGAAGATTGAAGAACACAATCTGCATTATGCATTACATCTCAATATAAAGAAGACAAAAATCCTCCCAATTGGACCAATAAGCAGCATCGCAATAAATGGAGAAAAGTTTGAGGTTGTCAAAGAATTCACATTGCTTGTTTCTACAATCAAGGCCAATGGAAGCAGCAGTCAGGACATTAGACAACGTGTAGCACTGGGCAGGTCAGCTGCAAAGGAACGCTTTCAAGTGCTGAGGAGCAAGGATGTCTCCTTGAGGACTAAAGTGTGCCTGACACAAGCCATGATATTTCCAATCACCTTGTATGCATGTGAGAGCTGGACAATGAATAAGGAAGACTGAAGAAGAGTTGATGTTTTTGAGTTGTGGTGCTGGTGAAGGATGCTGAAGGTAGCATGGACTGCCAAAAGAACTAACAGATCTGTCCTAGAGGAAGTGCAGCCAAGATGCTCCTTGGAAGTGAGTATGGCCAGATTTCATCTCACCTACTTTGGTCATGTTGTTAGAGAGGACCATTCCCTGGAGAAGGATATAATACTCAGTAAGGTGGAGGGTCAACGAAGGAGGGGAAGACCTTCAACGAGATGGATTGACATGGTAAAAGAAGCTGAGATGACTACAGACAGGGAAGTAGAGACATGAATTGGTAAAGGAGGACAAGTACAAATCAAAAATAGGGAAGAAGTAGTGTAGTGACAAAATTTCTAAATGGTGAGGAAGATTAAATAACTGTGAGATAAAACAGACTGTTTTAAACTTGGGAAGAAAATTATAAATCACAAGGTAATCTCAAAGTAAAATAATAAACCTTTGTATCAGAATAAAAAAGAAGACAAGCACAAGCATTTAGCAAATACTAAAACAATTACAGCAAAGGAGATGATAACATGATTCATAAATAAAATGAACTCAGCACAGAATATTAAATGGAACAAAGAAATAAGCAACACTACACACACACAAAAAAAATGAAATCAATAAATTCATACTTGTCTATAATTACATTGAAGGTAAATAGATTAAATGTACCATTCAAGAGACAGAAAGTTGAAGACTGTATAAGAAAACATGATCTATCAATATGCTGTCTTCAAGAGACTCTCCTAGACACAAAGACAAAAATAAGACTGACAATCAAAAGTTGGAAAAAGGTATATCAAGAAAATGGCAATCAAAAAAGGGCAAGGATGGCAATATTAATTCTGATAAAATAGACTTTAAGACAAAAATGACCATAAGACACAAGGAAGGGCATTATATAATGATCAAAGGATCAATTGAGCAAGAGGACCTAACTGTAATAAATATCTATGCATCCAATGAAAAAGCCCCAACAAACATAAATCAGATTTTAACACAAATGAAATGATAAATAGATAACTTCACAGTAATAGTATGAGACTTTAATATAGGATTTTCAATAAAATATAGAACTAGAAAGAAACTACATGAAAATGCAAGGAACTAAGCAATATAATCAACTAGCTTGACCTTAAAGACATCTACAGAGCACTTCACCCAACAACAGTAAAATATACAATCTTTTCCAGTACACATGGAATATTCTCTGGGATAGACCACGTGTTAGTCCACAAAGTAAGCCTCAATAAATATAAAAATATTGAAATACTGCAAAGCATCTTCTCAGAACACAATACTATAACATTAATTCAACACTAGGAAGAACAATGGAAAAAGAGCAAACACATGGAAAGTGAATAATATCCTCTTCACAAGTGAGTGGTTAATAGAAGAAATAAAACATGAAATTAAAGAATTCCTTAAACCTTACAAGATTGAAAACACAATATATCAAAATCTATGGGAAACAGCAAAAGCAATGATCAGAAGGCAATTTACAGCAATAGATGCACTCATCAAAAAACAAGAAAGAGCCAAAAACATCATCTTAACCCAACGTCTCCAACAGTTAGGAAAAGAGCACCCAACAAAAGCCTACAGGCAACAGAAGAAAAGAAATAATAAAGATTCAAGTAGAAAGAAATGAAGCAAAATAGAAAGACAATAGAAAAAATCAACAAGACTAGCAGTTGGTTCTTTGAAAAAATTAATAAAATCAACAAACCACTTAATAAAGACAAAGAAAAACATGCAAATAACACAAATAAGGAATGAAAGGTGTGATGTTACAACAGAAATAAAAAGAATAATATCAGAATACTATGAAGAACTGTACTCCAACAAATTTGAAACAAAGAAGAAATGGACAGATTTCTAAAAACAGACTACTTACATAAGCTAACATAGATTGAGGTAGAAAACTGAAACAGACTCATAACAAAAGAAGAAATTGGACAGGTCATTAAAAAAATTACCAATAATAAAAAAAAAAAGTCCTGGACTGGATAGTTACACTGGAGAATTCTACCGATCATTCAGAGAAGAGCTGGCACCAATCTACTCAAGCTGTTCCAGAACATAGAAAAGTATGGAATCCTCCCAGATTCATTTTATGGAACAAGTATAACCCTGATTCCAAAACCAGGCAAAGACACCACTAGAAAGGAAAACTACAGACTAATATCCCTTATGAATATAGATGCAAAAATCTTCAATAAAACCCTAGTCAATAGATCCAACAACATACGAACAAAATAATACATCATGAGGGGGAGTTCCAGCAAGATGGCGGACTAGGCAGAAGGACTGCACAGATGTTCTTCAACAAAGAATAGGGAAACCAATTAACACAGACACAGAAGATAATCTTGGACCCCTGAGCCTTGAAGGGAAGGATACAAAAGTGGACTAAACCCCAACTAGCAGAAGAATT
>NW_006921792.1:251724-287258 GCF_000298275.1 Orycteropus afer afer | reverse complement strand
AAACGATTAGGTATGTCTATGAAATGGGGAGTGTATCCAAGATCATATATAGGATTAGTAGACAATGGTCCTATAAGTTTATATGAATGGTCAGAATTCCCAGGTGTATAGTAGAGCTGACAAGGGGCAAGGTTGTGGTCACTGTTTGGTCACAGCCAGCTACCCAGAGGGACTGAGTAGTTGAATCCAATCACCAATTTTATATGGAAAGGAAAGAGACCTTAGATAAGCAAAACACTACTGAAGAGAAAGAATAAAGTAGGTGGTCTCACATTCCCAGATCTCAAAACTTACTGTACAGCCAGAGTTGTCTAAACAGTCTGGTATTATTATAATGATGGAAACATAAACCAGTGGAACAGAATTGAGAACCCAGAAATAGATCCATCCAACTATGGACAGCTGATCTTTGACAAATGGCAAGAATCCGTTAAATGGGGAAGAGATAGTCTCTTTCACAAATGGTGCTGGCAAAACTGGATATCCATTTAAAAAAAGATGAAACAAGATCCATACTTCACACCATACACAAAATCAAACTCCAGATGGATCAATGACTTAAATGTGAAGCATAAATCTATAAAGTCCATCAAATTAAAATTAAACATAGGGCAAACTTAAAAAACAAACAAACAAAAAAGAAAACACTGCCATCGAGTAGGATCTGACTCATAACTATCCCTCCTTGGGTTTCCGAGGGGGTATCTCTACAGAAGTAGATTGCCCAACCTTCCTTCCTAGGAGTGGCTGGTAGGTTTGAACTGACAGACTTCTGTTTAACAGTCAAATGCCTTAGGCATTATGCCACCAGAGCTCCCAGGGGCAAACTTAGGGGCCCTAACTTATGCCATAAATAGACTACCAATCATAACCCAAGATGCACAAACAACAGAAGATAAACTAGATGAGTGTGACCTTCTCAAAAATAATTTCTTATGTACATCAAAAGACTTCTCCAATGTACATCAAAAGACTTCTCCAAGAGAGTATAAAGAGAACCTACAGAATGGGAAAATATATTTGGCAATGTCACATCAGATAAAGGACTTATCTCTAAAATTAATAGAAAACCACAACACCTCTCCATCAAAAAGACGTACAATCCAATTAAAAAATGGGCAGAAGACATGAACAGACACTTCACAAAGAAGATATTCAGGCAGCCAACAAACACATGAAGAAATGTTTGTGATCATTAACCATCAGAAATGCAAATCAAAAACGTGAGATACAATTTCACCCAAGCATTAATAGCAATGTTCAACAATACAGAAAATAACACATGCAGGCATGGATGTGCAGAGACTGAAACTCTTATACACTACTGGTGGAACTGTAAAAATATGCAACCACTGTGGAAATTAGTGTGGTGAATCTTTAAAATTTGGAAATAGAAATACCATTTGACCCAGAAATCCCACTACTAGGTATGTATCCTAAAGAAATGAGAGACAGAACATGAATATATCTATGCACACACATGTTCATTACAGCACTATTCTTAATAGCAGAGAGATGGAAACAACATAAGTACCCATCAACTGAGGAATGGATGAAAGAAAACTGTGATACATATACATAATGGAATACTATGTAACCTTAAAGAATAATGTAGATCTGGAAAACATGGCATAATGTGGGTGAAGTTAGAGGAAATTATGCTGAGTGAATTAAGTCAATCAAGAAGAACAAATATTTTGTTAGACCACTATTGCAAAAAGTCAAAGAAAAGTTTATACATAGAAGGGAACTTTTTTGTTGATTATCGGGGATGGGAGAAGAGGGAGGAAGTCCTTCTAGATGGGTTGAATAAATAAATGAGTAAATATACCAAATAGGCATATACCAAAGATGTGTATGTGTGTGTGTGTGTGTGTGTGTATGAGCTCTGGTGGCAAAGTATATTTAACTGCTAACCAGAAGGCTGGCGATTCAAACCTACCAGCCACTCCTTGGAAGGAAGGTTGAGCAATCTACTTCCGTAGTGATATCACCTCAGAAACCCAAGGAGGGGTTGCTATGAGTCAGATCTGACTTGATGGCAATATATATACACACACACACACCCTATATGTGTGTGTGTTTATACACACACACACATATATCCTATATAGACCAAAAAAAAAAAAAACCTCACTGCAGTTGAGTCAATTCTGACTCATAGTGACCCCCTTTGGGTTTCTGAGGTGGTAAATCTTCACAGAGGTAGATTGCCCAGTCTTCCTTCCATGGAATGTTTGGTGGGTTTGAACCATCAACCTTCTGGTTAGCAGATAAATACCTTAGGCACTACACCAACAGAGTTGTTCCTTTACCCTATATAAGATTATATATATATATATATATATATATATATATATATATATATATATATACACACACCAAAGATGATAACGGTTATCAGGGGTAGGATGGAGGGAGAAAGGGAATCTTTTGTTTTCAGGGCATTGAGTTTGTGTTAATAGTGGTGGAATATTATTTCCAAAAAGGATAGCAATAATGGTGGCACAACATGAAAAATGTCATCAATGTCCCTGAGCTGTAAATGGGGAAGTTGTTATGTTGGTTAATGTCTTAGTGTGTACATTTTTACCACAATAAAAGGAAAAAGGAAAAAAAAGAAAAAGATACTTCCATGCAACTCCATATGGAATGTTTTAAAAGATATAGCTTCATATTTAAATACAGTTCATGAAATTATAATGATGGCAGAATTTTAACATTTCTTTCTTAAAAATTTAGATCAGCTGTAAGACATTCTTAAAAGAGTATTGAGGAAACATATAGACATTAAATAACCTGTTTTCAATTGAATCTGTTTTTAGCATACAGTCCAATCTTAGCAGTTCAGAATGTAATTTTAAAAATTTCCTGGCCTTCTGTTTGCTTATTTCTCTTTATTTGGTCTGTGAATATTTTACTCAGGGTTTGCTTTAGAAGTAACCCTGATCATTGCTGTTGCTTTATGTTAGAGAAAATGACTAGAGGACTTTAATGTTATCTTATTCATCAGTATGAATCAAAAGATTAAAAACAATACCTAGATTGCAGCTCTGAACTTGCTTTTCTTTCTGCATGTTAATTCCTTGGTAAGATTCTTGCTCAGACAGAAGGTAAATAAATAAATTCGTAAATTCCACTGATTTCAGCCGCCTGCATCATTGGGGATGCATTATTTTTTAGCCAAAATATCATCAGTGTTTGACTTGATAACATTAGAGATTTCAGTTGGCCTCAATTCCTCTTTTGAGTCCAGCACCTCTTGTTTATCATCCAAAGGTTTAGAGCATTAATAGGGGATGCAAACCGAAAAGTTGGTGAGCAGCCTCCACATAAATTGGTGGGTTAAGAATTTGACTTTGCACATTTCCCCTTCCTAGGCCTTTCAGCTGGGAGCTCTGGTAGCGTAGTGCCTAAGGCACTTGACTGCTAATCAGAAGGTTGGCGGTTCAAGCCCACCAGCCACTCCTCGGAAGGAAGATGGAGCAATCTACTTCCGTAGTGATATAGCCCCGGAAACACAAGGAGAGGTCGCTATGAGTTGGGTCCGACTCAATAGCACTTAACAACAACAGGCCTTTCAGCTATTTTTATGTTGTACTACTGGTTTCTATCTTCTCCTCTTCTGTTGATTCTTCTACTTTGGGGGTCAAATAGTATGTTATGATTGAAGTATAAGTCATAGAATCTGGACACTTAATCTGCTTTTGTTCTGCAAGTCCAAATTTTCTTTGACTCTGGAGCGCAGAAGGATTCATGAAGTGACTGCACTTGCTCCTCCCCTGACTGGGGAGAAAAAGTGTGTGGCACTAACACTTGTCAAAGAAATTACAGGTGCAAACAATTATTAGGTTGACAGCATTACGAAAAAACACTCATGCATATTTTCAAGTACATTTGATTATATCCTCAGGTTTCTGGACCCTTGCCAGGCCAATTGGCTGTATTGTAAAAATGGAGGTGCCTGGTTCTCAACAGAGAAGACACTTTGTTTTTAAGGTTCTCAATTGGCTCACTGCAAAAGAATGAAAGTGCAGAATAGGGCTTTCTTAGTACTGTGTTTCATAAATTTACCATGAAACTTTTCATTTTAATAATAATGTGATAGCATGTTTGTAGCCTTTATTCTAATTTCTGCTGTCAAAATGTGTTTGTATGCTCAATATTTAGTTACTCTAATAGCTTACAAATATTTCCTGAGTGTGCCCTTTCATGTATCACAGATACAGCTATGAAAAAAAGGCACATAATTCCTTCTTTCATGGAGTTTACAGTCTAGAAAAGATGACATCTATTACATAAATGGAAGGAGCTCTGGTGACGTATTGGATAAAGCACTTGGAGGCTAACCAGAATGTCAGTGGTTCAAACCCACCAGCTTCTCTGTGGAAGAAAGATGAGGCAATCTGCTTCATAAAGATTTACAGGCTTGGAAACCCAATGAGTGTAGGAATCAACTATGAGTAAGAATCAACTCAATGGCAGTGAGTTTTTTATTTTATTTTTATTACACAAGTGATACATTTTTAATAAACACCATGAAGGATATCATGGGGCTATGAAATATGGATTGGGAGAAAGATAACAGGAAGTGTTGTTAAAGAAGTGTCTTTTATGATGAAAATTAAGAGATGAGTTGGCCAGCTGAAGAATGATAAAGAGCATTTCAAGCATTGGTGATACTGCGCATATAAAAAAACCCACAATAACCAAAGTCACTGCCGTGGAGTTGGATCTGACTCATAGTGAACCCTCCTTGGGTTTCCGAGGCAGTATCATCACAGAAGTAGATTGCCCAACCTTCCTTCTGAGGAGTGGCTTGTGGGTTTGAACCGCCAGCCTTTTGGTTAGCAGTCAAATGCCTTATTCACTAGGCCACAAGAGCTCAGAGGAGCTTGTCACATTAGAGGAAGTGAAGAAGTTTAGTTGGGAGTAGGCAAAATGAGAGAGGAAGAGTGACTCAAGAATAAGTTAGAGATCAGCACAGAAGCCAGTTTGCCCAGGACTTTGTAAGTCTTGACAAAGAGCTGGGCTTCAATCAAGTTAATGAGTAACACCTGAGAGATTTAACATGGGTGTTTTAAGACTAGTTTAATACATTATTAGATGTAAGCATCTACTGAGTAGTAATGTGCTAATTATTGGTGGTACAAAGCTAATTTTGATATAGCCCCTGACCTATAAGGAGTTCAAAGAGGGAAATAGCTACCAATTTTTCCTTTTACAATAAAAGAGTTAAAGCATTTAAATTTGAAGAGAGGCATGAACCAGGTATTTCTATAACTCAGAGAACAAGCCCAGAAGAGGGTTTTAATTCAGCCTTTAAGTTTATGTCAAGAATGTGTCCCAAGAGAGATAATACTTAATTCAAGTCTTTTAGAACAGTGGGAATTAGCTAAATGAATGAAGGGTCAGGAGAGCCTCTGTAATAAAGGGATATGCATGCCCAGAAACCAGAAGATAGGAATGTTTGGTACACTGGGAGAATTGTGTGCACATTGGAATAGCTGGAGAGAAATGTATGGGTATAAGTGATGTAGGAGGTATGGTTGAAAAGGTTTATGTAGAATATTATTTGTCCTGCAAGGAACAAAGTATAGTAAGGCATTTGAATGCTGCATCACCTTCCACTATTTAGTAAATATTTGACAGAGAAAATTCCAAGCCTTAACTTTACAGAGAAACAGAGCTTTTCAGTAATAGGCCACTTTTCAGTAATACAAGTTACTGTCTTAACCATTTTTGTCACTTTTCAAAAGTCTACAAGAATTTATACCTATTCAACAAAATGTTAATTTATGCCTCAGAAAAAGAAACAGGGGAATATATATCTTAAAGTGATCTCTTTTTCATTTTGGATCTGAGTTCTGCAATGACTTGAAATATGGAATAAATTTTCAAAGACAGACATCAAATACTCAACAAAGAGGAAGAAAAAGGTCCCTATTTATCATGTGCCTGCAATCAAGGCTGAGTGATGTATTGTGATTACAATTTTTTTTAATTGGCAGGCTTCTGGGATGCTATGGGAATTGGTGACAAGATGATGGATCCGTTTCTCCATATTGGCTGGTTGAACCAACAAACCTAAAGCAGATATTGACATTTGTCATTCAGCATCCCAGCCCTACAGACTTCTTTGCTGAGTAGTCAAATACTTCACCTCCCTTTAATTAATGTTTTAAGAGCAGAGCACATGCTCAAGGGAGCAAAATTCTACAATATAGTGGAAAAGAGGGGTTACTTTGTATCTGTTGAATGAGAAAGAGTGAGCATAGGGAAAAAGGAAGAAATCAATGACAATGTTTGAACAGCTTAACTCTGTTGGTCCTTGCATGTTAATAGATTATTTATGCATTACTTTGCCAGTAAGAAGAAATTAGTATGATTAGCATTTTCTGTTTATTGACTGTTCATTACAACTTGGAAAAATGTTTACATGTATTTTTGTTTATTACCTTGAAAAATCATTGACAAGAAAGGGCAGGACAAAAGCTCATCCTCTCATAGAAACTCAAACAAACATCTTAAAGAGGAAAAAAAAAAGTATAATTGAATAGAAATATATTGTCATTGTGTTGTAATAAAAGGGAAACTATTTTATTTCCAGAGAAAATTATTTTAAAACAGGTGTTTAGGAAGGAGATTTGAAGGTTGGCATGAGCCTAATCTCATTGTTTAGTAAATAGTCAAAAATTTTCAAAGAGTTCCTATGATGCTTGGCAGAAATTTACCCCCTTTGTGCCCCTCTTCTCCACCTCTATCATTTTGAAGTTTCTTTCACCACACAACTTCAATTATGCCCTACTTTGAAGAGAACTTCAAGTTAATCTTATAATACCAAACCAAACTCATTGCCCTTCAGTTGGATCCTACTCATAGGAAGTCCTCCTTGGGTTTCCAAGGTTGTATCACTATGAAAGTAGATTGTCCAACCTTCCTTCCGAAGAGTGGCTGGTGGGTTTGATCCTCCAGCCTTCTGGTTAGCAGTCAAATGCCTTAGACACTATGCTACCAGAACTCCCAATCCTATAATAAGGACAACAAAACACAGATGCTTGGAGAAGCATCCAGAAAGGGTTTAGATCTCTACTTTGAACACCTTAAACAGTCACAGATCCACACTAGGTAAGATTTTAGGGAATATGAAAGCTGAGTCTAGTTTTATGAATAACAAACCCACAAAGATCCCTCCTGTAATTAACAAACACGGGACCAGGGATCAAATGCGGTGCCCCATACAGGAGATGGGTTTTGAATTGCCCTGCTTTTGCTCCTAAAAAAACAAACAAACAAACAACAAAGTGCTGTCCAGTCGGTTCTGACTCATAGCAACCTCTCCTTGGGTTTCCCAGGCAGTATCTCTACGAAAGTAGATTGCCCAGTCTTCTTTCTGAGGCGTGGCTGGTGGGTTTGAACCACCAGCCTTCTGGTTAGCAGTCAAATGCCTTAGGCACTATGCCACCAGAAGTAGAAAAGTGAAAAAAATTTAGGCTTTGGAGAAACACAAATTTGGATTTGAATCATAGGTCCTTTAATTTCCATTAAGTAACCCTGGGCAAGTCTTAGAAAATTAAAACACACTGGAAGGAAGTTTGGACAATCTACTTCCTTTGTTATATTGCCTCGGAAACCCAACACAGGGTCACTATGAGTCGAGTCGGTCTCCATGGCACATAACAACAACAACAGCAGCAGAGATATTGTGAGGTTTTAACAAAAAAGAAAAAAAGTCTCACTCCCTCTCTCTCTCTCTCTCTCTTTCCCTCTCAAACATAGTAATAGTTCTCCTCTTCTCCTTCCCATATCCTGATTGACTGTTTTACTGAAACTGGCAAAACAGAGAAATAGCATAACATACTCTATTTTCCTATTTAATTCCCCGAATTTCAGGGAACTTCTTTATTCTTATTGGGACAATCTCTAATTTAGGAAACATTATAGGATTGGAGGTCACATTGTTAATCAATGTTTAGGACTCACATTATTCAATGAACCCACATTTTCTTTCTAAGAAGAACCAAATGTTTTTTCTGCTTCTAGAATATGCTTTTCTGCAAAAGCAGTTTGCAAAGAAAGGTCAGTATGAACAAAGGTTTACATAGAGAGAACTCATTCCTTCAAATGGCCTAAAATAAAGCCCTAAAATGAATTGTGTTTAGAATTGTGTGTTGAGGTTATGTTGTTAGGTGCCATTGAGTTGGCTCTGACTCATGGTGAACCGATGTAAAAGAAAAAAAAGAAACAGTGCCTTGTCCTGAGCCAGAAAGTATATATATGCACATATATTGTAATACTACAAAACTTAATAAAAACCACAGATTGTATCTTCAAACTTTTTTTTAAATTTTCTCCTGGTTTTTATATACATATTCCTAAATAACATTATAACAAAGCTATTCCTTGCTTTTCAATTTTTTGCAATTAATCGTTGATTTCCTATTCTAGACAATTAGAATTTGGATTTCATTGCTCCTGTACATATGTACAAGGAGCTCTGGTGGCTCAAGGAGCTCCTACCAGCATTTGACTACTAACCAGAAGCCTGACAGTTCAAACCCACCAGCCACTCCTCAGAAGGAAAGTTGGACAATCTACTTCCATAGAGATAACACCTTGAAAACCCAAGGAGGGGTCCCTATGAGTCAGATCTGACTCCACGGCATTGAGTTTTTGAGTGTCTGTGTTTTTTTTGTTTTTTTTTTTTTAATATACATATGTACATAAGACATTTGGCTGGTAACCAGAATAGAAGGTAAGCGGTCAGCAGTTCAAACCCACCAGCTGCTTTGTGGTAGGAAGATGAGGCAATTGAGTTCAGTAAAGATTTACAACCTTGGAAACCCTATGGACTCACTAGGAGTCACAATCAACTGGATGGTAGTGAGTTTACACATATATACAAGGACTTTTGGTGGCTCAATGATTAACCACTCAGCTGCTAACAAAAAAGTTTCAAACCCATGGCAATGGGGGAATGACTTGGGGATTATCTTCCATAAAGATTATTGCTAAGAAAACCCTATGGGGCAATTCTACTCTGTCACCTGGGGTCACTGTGAGTCAAAAATCAATTCAAGGGCACCTAACAACAATACATACATATAAATTCCACCTTTCCCTATACTACCAAAAGAAATGTTATCACCATATATGGTTAAATCAATTTGTAAGGTATATATTATTACAACTATAGACATCATATACACAGAGGAGCTACATAGTGTATTATGATTATACATATTTATTTTACATTTTGTTACAAGAGAATAAACTCATTGAAACACAACACATACACATATACTTGCTTAATATTCCACGTACTGGCCACTTACTTATTTTTACAACCCTTCTTATCTGTATTTCAAAACCCACCTTAAATAGTACAAAAAGCTTTTTCTCAATTCAGTGCATTATAGGTGCTAAAAAAGTGTTAGGCTTATTTAAAGACTATCTGAAAATATATTTATATATTAAACTTTGCATTTCGTAGTGGCACGAAGCTCAGGCATGGGATGGGAAAGAGGCTTCCATGAATCCTGACCAATTCTTTTCTTGTTCTTTGACATGGAAAATCTGTGGGGATTTTTCCATATTAATGTAGAAGTCAACGGAAAATAGTAATCATCAATGTCTTCCAGTAATCTCCTTCTTCAAACCAGATGGCTACCTTTAAGCTCCTAACAGAAAACAAAAATAAAAAAACAAAGAAAAGAAACCAAACGGAGTGCTGTCAAGTCTATTCTTACTCATAGCAATCCCACAGGACAGAGCATAACTGCCCTACAGTGTTTCCAAGGCTGTAAATCTTTACAGAAGCATACTGCTTCATCTTCTGCTGAGAAGCCAGTGGGTTCCAACTGATGACTGTGTCACCAGGGCTCCTTTTTAAGCTTCTACTATAGAGAAATCCTAGATCTTTCACTGATACTTAATTGCTTGGTGTAGCCCATTTCCTGGTGCTATTATCCATCTTGAAGGAGTTTTGGTGATGTAGTGAGTAAGGCATCTGGCTGCTAACCAGAAGGTCAGCAGTTCAAACCCATCAGTTGCTCTGCAGGAAGAAGATGAGACAACCTACTTCTGTAAGGATTTACAGACTTGGAGACCCAATGGGGTTCATTATCAGTAAGAACTATCTCAATGACATTGGGTGTTTTGACAGTGGGTATTATCCATCTTGAGCTTTAGCTTGGGTATGATACAATAATTTCATCTGGCAATTTAGAGACAGGCCTAAATTAGTAGGGATTCAGGGTAACTCAAGAGAAGTCCAGGATTTTACTAACAGTTGATGCAAAAGGAATCAAAGTTTGAAGTAGCAAAAGCCATTTTGTATTACCCAGAAATTGAGAATCCCTGGATGGTACACCTCACTGGGTGAGTAAGCACTGAAATACTAGTAGAAGTTTGACAAGTTGAACCCACCTAAAGACACTTTGGAAGACAGGCTTGTGATATGCTTCCATAAGGTCACAGCCTTGAAAACATACTCTGAACACATGGGGTCACCATGAGTAGAATTAACTGGACACTAGTTTATTGATGTTGGTCCTTGGTACTCACATTCAACCCATTATCTGAAAGCTTTACTCTGGAGGTTACTAATCCAAATCTACTGAGTCAGAATCTACTTTAACAAGATCCTCTAGTTAACAGTTGCCACAGAATTGATTCTGAGTAATGGTGACATCATGTGTGTCAGAGTAGATCTGTGCTTCAGAGGATTTTCAGTAGCTAATTTTTTTTGGTTTTTTTTTTTTTTTTGAAGATGACTGTGCATTTCTTCTGAGGCATCTCTGGATGGATTTGAACATATACCCCTTTGGTTAGTAGCCAAGTGTGTTAACTATGTGTACAACCGGGAACAACAACAGGACCCTTTAGTGACTTGTATTTATAGTGAAGTTTCAAAAGTGCTTGTCCAGGTGAACAACTGATGTTAATCTTGGTAGAGAGCTGAAGCTATTTAAGGACTCACTATCTTTATCCTGTTTTGTCAGAGAAAATGGTTGAGGCTTGACATTAAGGGAACAGAAGGGAGAGATAATAAATAAATAAATAGATAAATAAGCAAGAAACTACCAAAATAAAGGAAGGGATGTGTGTGAAACTAGAATATTTTTTGAATTACAAGCAATTCATTATGACTTGAGAGTAGAGTATGGGTTTAAGGGTTAGTGCAAGGTAAGGCTAAAGATAAAAACAGGGGGGAAAGATGGAAAACTTTGTATGCCTTACTAAGGACTTTAAGTTTTATTCTGCAGAAAATTGGGGACATATTGGAATGTTTTAAGAGACAGAATTATGTGATCTGTTATGAAGATATGTGATACCTACTCTTGTACTAGGATAATTATTCTGGGTGCACTGTAAAGGATATTTTGATTTTAAGACAAGGATGGAGAAAGGGACTAGGTTGAAATATATTGCTTATGTCCAGAAAAAGTTAGTAAGAACTTGTACTACAACGATAACAGAAATGGACATAAAACAAATCTGCTTTGTACTATTGCACTCAAATCAGAGTTAAAAAAAAAAAAAAAAAAAACAGGAATGGAGAAGATGAGATGCACTGGAGTCAAATTAAAAATAAAAATGTTGGATATTGTGCTTTAATGATGGAAGTGATTGGGCACAACAACTGGTTCTCAGGAAAAAGAAGTCAAATGGTTCTAGTTTAGTTTCCTGGTTAACATATTAAGTTGATTTGATTAATAATTGGGAAAGATAGTTTTTAATATATTTTTTTTTTTTCATTAACATAGGAATAACTGTCTAGAGTTTGTTATTCTTACTTTCCACCCCTGCCTCTGGCTAGAAAGGGTCAAGATGATTTTTGTTTCTTTTTTATTACTTTTATTCTATTTTATTTTCATGTTAAACTATTTAATTTTCATTAAGAAGTGGAAGGGATGAGGACAGTGTTAGTCTTCTGCACTCAAGATGGAACATGGTGATGATTGGAGCACAAAGTAAACAGCATGGCATTTGAGATATGGGCCCTTAACAATAGGAAATGTTTAGATTTACCAAATGTAAGTTTCCTTAATAAGGTTACCAAAGAAAGACTTTTTTTTTTTTTTAGTAAGCCTTCTGCAGTGTGATAATGTAAGCAAAATTTTTTTGACAAGGTGAATATGATAACTGTAGAAATATTAAAACTTTTAAGCAGGGCCTCAAACCAGTTTAAAGAAATGCAGTCATGGCTGGTGCAACAAAATCAGAACAGACACAAATGTTTAAAATTTGGATGAAGCAGAACAGTAACTGGAACAGGAAAAATTATGCATCAAAACCCTAAAACTTTGTTTTAGGAGACTCAGAAGAGGCATAATGAGCCCTTTCAGGGGCCTGATCTGGGAGACTGGATTGTTGCAGGATTGTAGAGAGCAACACACATTCAAAGCAGGGTGACTGGCCACCATCTTTGATCAGTGTCCCATTGATTGACCTCTCTGTTCAAGAGATGTGGTTGCTATGTAACACACAGGTTGTCCTTGTTTTTGTAAGAGAGAAATAAAAGTTTCCAGCAGGGTGTCAACTGCTAATTTTTTTCCATTCTGGTTATCATTCTAGTACACCTATATTTTACAAATTTGAATCCGTTCTTGTTTCACTTCATTAGTCATGACTAAATCAGGAATAACAGGATCTAAGAACTGCTTTGAAGTCTAGCACTCTATAGCTGGTTTGCTTGGTGGATCTATAAAGCCTCTGAAAGAAATAAGTTATTAACTTACATTGTCATATGCTCTATACACCACCTGAATTATTTGATTCTTTAAATTAAATTTACTATGTCAATGATGAGTGACCTCTAGAACATTTTTAAATTGCTGGAATTTGCATAGGTTTACACTTTCACTTTCTGATTTAAAGTTCCTATGGATTTTTGTTTATCTTACCCTTTCTCTGACTCCTTACAATCTTCATGTGCTTGAAATATGCAAACAGCCATTTTCTTGTCATTTTTATAGGGAGAGAATTGCTGTGCCTCTTGAAAGCTGTCATTGATTTCTCTGCAAATCTGTACAATTCTATTTAGACATAATTGTTTATTATTTTACTGGATTTAATTTTCTTGCTTTTAGAAGGAAAAGACTATAAGTACACCCTGCTCAGTGAACATGTTTTTATTGAAACAAGGAGGCAGTAGCACATACATATTGAATTTACCAGACATTTACATAATAATATATATGCATAGGCATATATACATATGGACTCAGAAGTATATCAGTGTGATAATGTATGCTAACCATGAACAAATGTATATTTTCAAGTTTATGAAGTTATGCTAAATATATAGTTAAAAAATAAAAATTTGTTTTCTGCCTAAAGAATGAACTATCAAGGGCTTCTGACCTTCCTCACTTCCTCTCTGAAATAAACTTGGAGAAATCAATAGAAATGAGAGTAAAATATAGACTACAGGAACCAATCCCAAAACTGAGAAACTCAGGATGGGGTGGTGACTGAAGAACATCTTGAATTAATACGTGTTGAAGAGAGATAACATATGCAGCCTGAGAGTAAAGCTTCTGGGGTAATAGTGGAAGCAGGTGGGGGAAAAGCATTTAAAATTCTTCCCCTACATTTCATCCTTATCAGACCCACTGCCATCGCATTGATTCTGACTCATAGAAAACCCTATAGGGTTTCCAAAGCAGTAAATTTTTAGAGTACTTTACCCCATCTTTCTCCCAAGGAGCAACTGGTGGGCGTGAAACACCAACCTTCCGGCTAGCAGCCAAATGACTTACACACTAGCTGTGGGGAAATGGTTCCTGGTTCTTCACAACAGAAAGCAGCAACAGCATTTTTAGCTGCCTTTGTATAGTGTCAGGACAGTGCACACATCTTGCTGGGGTAAAGCTTTGATAAAAAACAGGTGCTACTGATCACATTGTCCTCACTCATTCACTCCTCCATCTTCTCCCCCCCCCCCCCAGTGCTGATGGATTATAAACTATATTTTTTGCTCCAAATGCTGCTTTTTCCTAACTGTTTAAAAGTAAAACCCTGACTGGGTAAGTTTCCAGGAGTGGTGATAACGGGAAGGCATGCCCAATTATGGCTCTGTGGTGCTTTGGGTGTTCTACCTGATGTTTTTCCCTTCCTCTTTCCTTAAATTCAGCAGCACTGACACTGGCAGGGAAAGAGCCATGGGCTAAAGGCCCTTCTTGCACACAGGTTACCAGGCAGGGTAATCAAACTCCTTGGGAACATGATCTCACAAGCTACAATAACTGGATACACTGAAAGAGTCAATGTCCTCCAAAGGGGACAATAAGCTCGGCACTAGTTGTGGTGGAATTAACAGTTGTTATACAAGGAGACACTTATTTTAAGGAGATAGGGGAACATATTAGGATTTCAAAGAAGAAAAAGGAACTATAAAAAGGTGGCAATTTTTAAATATGAAATATATAATAATCAAAATAAAGGACACTGGATAATGAAATGGATTTGGCTAAATAGTGAATTAGTGAGCTAGATCATTAGATTGAAGATTTACCCAGATGTAGTAAGGAAAGAAAATCTGGAAAATATAAAAGGAGAGGTATGAGATATGGAAGATAGAAATAGAGGTGCCAAAATCCAAAAAAACACAAAGGAAGAGAAAGAAATATTTGAGTCGGTGGAGAAACATTTTCCAGAATTCAAGAAATATAAAAGACCTCATGGAGAAAATTCTTGTTGAATTACTTAAAGAAGAGAAACAGAATAATCTGTCATGTTGGAAAATACAAAGAAGAATATGGCAACAGGATTGAAGGAAGACTCATTAATAACTTGCAATATGCAGATGACACAATCTTGCTTACTGAAAATGAGATGACCTGAAGCACTTACTGATGAAGGTCAAAAACTATAACCTTCAGTAGGGACTATATTTGAATGTGAAGAAAACAGAAATCCTCACAAGTGATGAGAAAAACAATATCATGAAAAATGAGAAAAAAATTGAAGTTGTCAATGGTTTCATTCTAGTTGGATAGCGATCAATGTTCATGAGAGCTGCAATCAAGAAATTAAACAATGTATTGGCACAACGTAGCACATAAAATTGTTGTTCTACCTCTTACTTATTCTTGTCTTCACCTTAACCACCTCTCTCAGCCCATAGTTAGTTCTTCCTTCTTCTTCTTCTTCTTTTTTTTTTCTTTTGTCTCAGTAGATGATAAGAATATGAAAGAATGAAGCATATTTTTGCAAAAAATGTAGGTACAGGATAGGTCAAAATTAATTGGAAAGATTGTCTCATGTTACAATCTTTTTTTTTTTTTTCCCTTATTTGGGTGAAATTTTCAGAGCAAATTCACTTTCCATACAGCAGTTCACATACACTTTGTCTCATGACATTGACTATAATTTACCCCAATGTAACAGCTCCCCTCCCACTTCCTCCAGATAGTTACCTCTTCCCTGTATCATCTCTCCATGCACTCCTGCCCTTTCAGCTGCTTCCCTGTGCATAAACAGCCCTTCTTTCTTTCATGATTGTTCTCTCCAGGGAGTATATCTACCTGAGGTAAACTCATATGCCTGTCTTTTGTTTGGCTGGAAGCCACAGGTGTGGGTTCAATTCCAGACCTGAAGGGCAGCTAGGGGCCATATAGAGTCAGTGGCTCCAGCAGGATCTATCAGACCAGCAAACCTGGTCCCCCCTCCTTTTTTCAATTATATTGTAATCTTTACATAAAGAAGTTAAATGCCAATGCCAAAATAACAATCACAAGAACCATTAGCTATTGAGTGTCAGACAGTCTTCTAAAGACTTCATATGTATCATCACACTTAATCGTCACAACAAACCTGTGAAGAAGATCGCCAAACCAAACCAAACTCACTGCCATTGAATCAGATCCGACTCATAGCAACCCCTCCTTGTGTTTCTGAGGCATTATCACAATGGAAGTAGATTGCCCAACCTTCCTTCCGAGGAGGGGCTGGTGGGTTTGAACCACCAGCCTTCTGGTTAGCCGTCAAATGCCCTAGGCACTATGCCTTCAGGGCTCCTGTGAAGAAAGTATTATTTAACTCCAATTTTTCACTCTAGACAACAAAGACACCAATGTTTAAGTACCTGCTTCTGGACAAACAACTGGTCATCAAGGAATCCATGATTCAAACCCAGGCACTCGTCCTGTAACTAATCTCCCATCTTTCCAATGGTGAAGAAACTGCCATATTGATTTGACTTCATAAGCAGTTTTGCTATGAACATTCACTGTATGAGTCAAAATGCTTGTTCAAAGAGCATTGTCTGTACCATGTTTCTTCACCTGTGCAGAGGGGTTGCTTTTGAGTGACTTGGAAGATGAG
Organism: Orycteropus afer afer; assembly: GCF_000298275.1. Classification (NCBI taxonomy): domain Eukaryota; kingdom Metazoa; phylum Chordata; class Mammalia; order Tubulidentata; family Orycteropodidae; genus Orycteropus; species Orycteropus afer. The sequence continues at coordinate 270,926 of NW_006921792.1, read as the reverse complement.
TTTAATTGAGAAGCCCTGTTCTCTGTGCAAGATGCTTTACACCAAGCAAAATAAACTCACTTTAGAGTAGACATGGGAGAAAAGTTGAAAGCAAGTGTTTTTGTTTGTCTGTTGCTGTTCATTTGTTTCTGTTTTCATCATTAAAGAAAATGAAATATGTGCAACAGAGCACGAGCTCAGCAGCTCATCAAGGATGAGTGCTTTGAGAACAGAGGTAACTGGTTACTTCCTTACTCCTGCAGCTCCATCTGGCCCACATGTTCAATAATTTTCTGTAAAACCACAGAGTTCAGTGAGGCGTGATGTTAAGTTACATGTCTTGGGAGAAAAGATCTGAGAGAATTAATTTGTTGTTTAGAGGTAAAGATCAGTTCCTGTAGGTTAGCTGTTCCATTTCAGGCTTGGAGGGAGAAGTGATTAACATTTCTTTGTGTTCTAGTAGGCTGTGGAATGAGACTCTGGGTATGAACAGAGGAAGTACCAGACTTCTTGGAGATTAAAACAAAAATCAAGTGGGAGCTAATCAAAGTCCAGTACAGAGAATCTAGATATTGTCCTCAGAAAAAAAAAAAAAAAGAAAAAGCTGTTGTGGTTTAATTCAACTTAAATAGGAAAACACAATTTGGGAAATGATAAAAGCACTTTGCAAGAACTACTCAAACTGTTTAGTATGTGAATAAGATTGCAAATGAGTATTTTCTCCCAGAACTTAATCTTAAACTCCAAAACAAGGACTTTGTGAATGTTTTTTATTTTATATTATCTAAATATATCAGTCTTGATATGCAAATGATAACTCCACTGAATTATCTAACTCATTTCTAATGACACATCTCTAGTAATTTCAGTAGTGAACAAGTTTTTAAACATATTTTTCAGTCAAAATACCTTATTTATGAATATATTTTACCTGTAATAGTCAATTTATATATATATATATATATATATATACTGCTAACCAGAAGGCTGGCGGTTCAAACCCACCAGCCACTCCTCGGAAGGAAGGATGGGCAATCCTACTTCCGTAGTGATACTGCCTTGGAAACCCAAGGAGGGGTCGCTATGAGTCAGGGCCGACTCGACGGCACACAACAACAACAACAATATATATATGTAATGAATAATGTGATAGTCTTTTCACTAATTCTCAAAATCTCACTCTTTTCTGAAAGGTATCTATCATTATTAATTTAGGATATTATTTTCCAATTTTTCTGATGTTTTAATATATATCTATACATCTATTTTTTAATAATGGAATCATTACCCACATACTGGGTCATAACTAGCTCCGTGTGCTTGAGAATTTTGCATAAGATTGATCAAAATATTTTTCCAGCATGCTTTAATGTATAAACTATACTTCATTTAACATTCCCCTATTGCTGGGTATTCATTTGTGTCTTATTTAAAAGTTCTCTCTTGTTCAAAATTATGTTGCAATGAACATCTGTGTAAAATAGAGTTTAGAAGTAGAACTGTAGGTTCAAGAAGGTATAAAAATTTAAATTTTGACATAAATTGTAAAGCTGTCCTCCCAAAAGACTATGCTTGCTACTTTATAGCACATATAGTACAGCGGTTAAGATGATAGACTCTGGAACCATCCAGCTAGAACCTTCACATTTATGAGTATGTGATCTTGAACAAAGATCTTCTGTTTGCTTTAGTTTTCTTGTTTGTAAATTGTGGATAATTACGTAATATCTTAGTATTAGTTAATATAATTGTGGAGGCAGGAGGACATAGTGGTATTAGAAGTACATTTCTACATTGAGACTTGGTGGATTCAAGTCCTACCTTTTCTGCTTATTAATTTTATTATCTTGGGAAAGTTATTTAATTTCTCTGTAACTTGGTTTAATTAACTGCAAAATGGAGTAAAACAAATATTCATTTATCATGGTATTTTCAGTTGTCTCCTGTGCATGCAACTGCTATAATGAATAAGGAAGACTGAGGAAGAATTGATGCCTTTGAGTTATGATGTTGACGAAGAATACTGAATATACTGTGGACTGCCAGAAGAACAAACAAATCTGTCTCAGAAGTATAGTCAGAATGCTCCTTAGAAGCAAGGATGGCAAGACCTCATCTTAACACATTATGGACATGTTACCTGTTACCAGGAGGGACCAAGCCAAAGAAAGACATCATGCTTGGTAAAGTAGAAAGTCAGTGAAAAAAGAGGAAGACCCTTCATAAGATATATTCGCACAGTGGCTGAAACAATGGGCTTAAATGTGGCAATTATTGTTGATGCAGGACCTGGTGGCATTTCATTCTGTTGCACGTGGGGTCGCTACGATTTGGAACCGGCTCAACAGTACATAAAACAACATCTATCTATCTGTCTATCAGAAGATTTATATCTATATCTTTAGAGTAGCACTACCTAACCAACAACCATTGCCAGAGAATCAATTTGTACTCATAACAACCATATAAGACAGAATAGAACTGCCCCATAGGGTTTCCAAGGCTGTAAATCTTAATGGAAGCAGACTGCCTCATTTTTCTCCTTCAGAGTGGCTGGTGCATTAAAACCGCTGATCTTTTTGTTAGCAACCATATGCTTTAACCACTGTACCACTAAAACAGTTCCTGGTATGCAGTAAACACTATGGAAATATTTTCACTTTTTCCTACATACTAACCCACATTGGATATTTCCAAAGGTGTATTTTTTGGTGGTGTTTTGACTACTGCTAAGAAAGCAACTTCTAATATGTATGTTGGTCATCTGTATTTCTTCTGTAATTACTTGCTGATATTTTTAGCTGTTTTTCTTTTTGTTGTTTTATTTACTTATTATTGCTCTCTAGTAACTTTTAAATATACTGTCAGCATCAAACCTTTGTGTATCATACATACTACAGAAAATTTCTTCCATTGCCTATCTTATTTGTACATTTTATTGGAATTGTCATAGCCATATAAACGTCTTCAATATTTAGACAGACCCATCTATTGATTTTTTCCTTTCTTTCTCTGGATGATGTGATTTGTTTAGGAAGGCCTTTCACATTCCCAAGTAAAGGTATGTTATATTTTCTTGCTATGCTTCTTTGTTGCTTTTGTTATTCAAATAATAGCTCTTTAATTCATATGGAATTTGGTTTTATATATGGAACTTCACTTATTCTCTAAATGGTTAGTCAATTGTCAGAAATATGTTTATTGACTAGCCATTTTTCCTTATTGCTTTGAATACACACACATACGCATATTTTTCTGAACTTGCTTCCATTAAACAATTTGTCTGTACTCAAAGCAATAGCATGCTATTTTAGTTTGTGATTTTTTTTACATTTTTAATAGATAAACTTCTTTATCACCGCCATCACCAATTCTTCTTTTGATTTTTGACATTGAAACCAGACTAGTTTTCTTAATTCTAAATTCAAAGACTTTTGTAACATAGCTCCTGGACTTCAGTTAGATAGTTGTGTGTTGCTGTTTTTTAAGATTTAAGAGGGTAGGACCTAGCATGGAAAGGCTCTAGCTTTACTTTTTGCTGGAGACTTTGAACTAGGTCCTTAATCTCTACTTCTTTGGTACCATTGGAGAGAACTCATAAAGTGAAGACCTACCAGAAGTTTAATTAACTGGCTGGTCTTAGGAAACAATAAAGCATACTTATTGGTGACTTGCTACAAACCTGTTAAAGAAAGCTATTGCTGTTAAGTCAACTCCGATTCATAGAGACCCTATAAGACAGAGCAGAACTGCCTCAAAGGTTTCCAAGGCTGTAAGTCTTTATGGAAGCAGACTACCACATCTTTCTTCCATGGAGTAGCTGGGGAGTTCAGACTGCCTACCTTTCAGTTAGCACCTGAGCACTTAACCATTACCCCACTGCAATGCAAAAAAACACAATGCATTGCTATGGAGTTGGATCAGACTCACAGTGACCCCTCCTTGAGTTTCCAAGGCAGTATCACTACAGAAGTAGATTGCCCACCCTTCCTTTTGAGTAGTAGCTGGTAGGTTTGAACTGCCACCCTTCTGGTTAGCAGTCAAGTGCCTTAGGCACTATGCCACCAGGGCTCCCTTGTTACCAGCCAGGCCCTTGTAGACATGTTATCTCATTTAATGACATGTTTTCTACAAGAGAAAAAAATGGATGTTTGGAAGTTATTTGCTCTTAACCTCAGCATATGTTCCTCAGAGCCCAGAATTCAAACTCAGAACTATATGTGTTCAAACTTTTAAAAATATGATTATAGTCTATTTATAATCATTTTTAAATTCACATTTGGCACCATCTTCTCATCTCAATGCCTATTTTGTAAGAACAAAAACGTCTAAAATACAAACCTAGCTAAAACTGGTGACCATGGGAATGCATTACAGATGGCAGATCATGACTGTTCTCTTCATTTCACAACATATATTCACAGGCAGTACGGGGTCAACAAACTTTTGTTGTAAAGGACAAGATAGTAAATAGGTCAGATATTAAGGGCCACATAGAGAGCCCCAGTTAAAGAGTTCTGGTGACACTGTGTTAAAAGTATTAGGCTGCTAAGCAAAAGTTCAGCAGTTCTAACCCACCCACTGTTCCTTAGGAAAAAGATGAGGCAGTCTGCTTCCGTAAAGATTTACAGTTTTAGAAACCCTTCAGGGCAGTTTACTCTGTCCTACAGGGTCACTATGATTGGGTATTGACTTGATGGCTATGGGTTTGGTTTTGGTTTTAAGGAGCCCAAGTGGTACAATTGTTAAAGTGCTTGGTTGCTAACAGGTCTCTGTAGTGAATACTTAACCCAGCCATTGTAAAGTAAAAGTAGCTTGAAACCATATGTAAGTAAATGGACTTGCCTATGTTCCAATAAAACTTTATGTGCAAAAATAAAGAAGTGGGTTGGATTCTTCCATGGGCTTTAATATAGGGGCCTTACAAGTGCCTTTTGTAGTGAACTTTTTGTTTTACTCTACCATCATTTCCTCCAATGTCTCCGGTTTGGTTCAGCAAACAATCTAATCCAATCAACATTTATTAAACTTCTAATATGGGCCTGGCTGAGCTAAAAATAGATATGAATAAAATATAATCCTTCCTTACAAGAAGGTCAAATTCATCTTTCTTTCCTATTTTTTCCATTATAAACTTGTTTCTTGCATTTTTTTCCTTTGTAATTTAGAGGTAAGCGTTTCAGGTATTTACATTGTTTTGTTTGTTTGTTTTTGTTTTCTAGTAGGCATGTTTATTAGATAGCTTTATTTTTACATCTAACAAATTAAAATAGACAAAATATTGAGTTATCATTGAACTAAAATGTGTATTAAATGAAGAAAATGATCTGTTTTTAATGAAGATAAAGTAATTAACTTCTGAGATTACTTAACTTTATGCTAGTGTTAATCATGTCTTGGGAATGATGATAAAAAAGACTGAATTCTTTCCATACACGAATTCATCTACAATTCAACCTGCCAGTTAGCTATTATCAAAGCCTTTTTTAAAGTCTTAGTTAATACATATGTATGATCTCTCCAAGGACAATTTTATTTGATTCATCCTGCAACCAGCTCCTATTGAATATGTAACTTCAATAAGCTTCAGAGGATAATGAGATGGTGTGGTCCACTGTGTGGAGCAATTACTGGGCTTCAAGAGCTTCCTAATCCTTTCCTAGGTTTCAGGGAAACTTTTCCTGGGTCTGTGGGCATGGGTGACCGTATGTGCCATCCTCAAAGTAACCGAGAGACTGGGATTTCATGTGGTTCTCTATCCTGCAGCAAGGGTCTGGCTCAAAGTTTCAGCAGAATTCTGGAGGCAATCTAACCACAAACACTTTTAGATATCTTTGCTTTTATTGTATTCCTCGAATTATTTCCAAAAGCAAAAACAAATCAAAAAGTATTCACTTCCATTTAGTATTTTAGCTTCTTTTCTTTGTTGTTAATCTTTTGATTAAAACAAAGACCACAAATTTTATTTTTTTCTGCTAGTTTACCTCTCTGAGGAGTCACAACAAAAGACACCATCAAAAACTTCTCCATAGTCTCATAAATGAGAGGGCTCTGGACATGCAACAAGGAGTTTACACAATTTAAGTTAAATTATCAGCTTATCAGCTGTCACTTTAGTTCATCCACATTAACAAATAAATAAATAAAAAGAAAGAAACTTTTATTTTGGGATTGATCACTCCTCAGAAGGAAGATGGGGCAATCTACTTCTGTATTGATACTGCCTAGGAAACCCAAGGAGGGGTCGCTATGAGCCAGGTCCGACTCGATGGCACATAACAACAACACAACAGAATTGTTCTACATATGATTATTCAAACCATATGATCTAATTGACAAAACTAGAAGGGAGTTAAGGAAAAGCAGTGAAGAAAAATAACTAGAAGAGATCCAGAACTTGGATTTTGTGAACAGAGAGATTTGGGTTCAAATCCTGCCTTTACCATTAGCCACCTGTGTGTCTTTATATAATTACTTCACTTCTCAGTGTCTCAGTTCCCTCAAATATAAGATGAGGGTAATAATACCTTGTTTAATGTTAAATAATTGCAATCTGTTATCATTAACTATTGGTGTTCAATTATATTTATTATTAATGAAAATTCTCACAAGCATAATTATTTTTAATTCAAAATATTAGTAAAATAATTATTTGCTGAAATTGTTGTGCTGCATTGATATAAATTCAATTCCTGCTCTGTAAAATTTTAAAGTCTAGTGAGGGAGATAGGAGCTTTGGTAGCATAGTGCCTAAGGCACTTGACTACTAATCAGAAGGGTGGAGGTTCAAACCCACCAGCCACTCCTTGGAAGGCAGGTTGGGCAGTCTACTTCTGTAGTGACACCACCTCGGAAACCCAAGGAGGGGTCGCTGTGAGTCGGGTCCGACTTGACAGCACATAACAACAACAACAACAACAGTGAGGGAGATAAACATACAAATATAATATGACAAACCAAATATTAGTTTCTATCATGAAGTCCATATTTTTCAATTACCCATCTCCCTTCTGTGTTTCCAAATTTTGCTTTCCAATCACCAGTAATATTAATGCATCTTGACTGAATATGTAATCAATTTCAGGCTGCAGAAGTTTGTAAAAATTTTCATTTTCTTAATCTTTGGCTTCAATGTTTGGTGTATACATTTGAGTAATAGTCATGTTAACTGGTCTTCCTCATAGGCATATGAATATTATTCTATCCCTTACGGCATTATACTTCCAGATAGATCTTAAAACGTTTCTTTTTAATGATGAAAGTGATGCCATTCCTCTTCAATTTGTTTTTCCTGGCATAGTAGTCCATATGACTATCCATTTCAAAAAGGCAAAGCAGTCCATTTCAATTACTTAGTTCTTAGGATATTGATCCTTGAACATTCCACCTCATTTTTTATGACATTTAGTCTTCCTTGATTAGTAGTTTGTACAGCTCATGTTCTGATTACTAATTGATGTTTGCAACCTTTTTTTTTTTTTTTCTCATTTTGAGTCATTCCATATTACCAAATGTACATCCTGAAAGCTTCACTCCATCCATGTCATTAAGGTCAATTCTACTCTGAGGAGGTAGCTCTTTGCCACTCATATTTTGAATACCTTCCAACCTGAGGGTCTTCTCTATATGAGAAAATGGTATTCACAAGATTTTCATTGCCCAGTTTTTCTGGAAGTATGTCACCAGGTTCTTTTTCCTAGTCTGTCTTAGTCTGGGGAAGCTCCCTTAGAAAACTGTACATCATTAGTGACTGTGCTGGTATTTGAAACACCATTGACATAGCTTCCAGCATCACAGAAACATGCAAGCCACCAGAGGACAACAAATTAATAGTGAAAGAATAGTGCATATCAAGCAGAAGGCTCAAACACCTTTGCATACAACTTACTTCAGACTGAGAGTGATAAGTTCAACAGTTGGAAACTTCTAACAGCAATTTTTTCACATATTACCTCTTTCCATTTCCAAACCAAACTCCAAACTTACTGCCATGTAATCGGACCTGACTCATAGCGACCACCCCTTGGGTTTCCGAGGTGGTATCACTGCAGATGTAGATTGACCAACTTTCCTTCTCAGGAGTGGCTGGTGGGTTTAAATCATCAGCCTTCTGGTTAGCAATCAAATGCCTTAAGCACTATGCCACCAGAGCTTCTTCTTTCACATTACTAAGATATATTTTTTTGGATATTTTGTATAGCTCTCCACATTGAGGAAAGATAAAATACATAAGAATCCCTAAAATAGTATGACAAATTGTAGAGTATATAAGAATAATCTTAGCACCAAAACTCTACTCTGTACACTGATTCTTCCTGATTTTATATACAAAATAGCAAATTAAAAAAAAAACATGGAAGAAGACAAATGTTTATAATGTTCCTGGTGCTGTACTACACCCTTTACATTTGTTTTCTCATTTAAACCCTCCATTCATTTTGCCCTTTGAGAGATATTCAGAACAACAACATAACTGATGCAAAATATCCTTATAGAAATACATCCTGTTGTAACTTAGTGGTAGAAGGTATGATATTGCAGCCAGGGAAACAGATACTACAGAAGGGATTGAGATTTGCTAGTACTCAGATAATTCCTCATGGAAGAACAATATAGTTATTCTTTAAAGCCACATCTGAGCAGTTGAATGATTCCAGTGATTTAGCCTCATTGGCATTTATATCAAGGACAGTACAAGGAAGAAGTGTTTTTGGTACACAGGAGTCACTTAGGCAGAAATTCTCATGCATATTACCACTTTACCACTTTTCTGCTGAAGTTCATTGGAAGATTAAATGAAAAGTAAGAAGTTATAGGCCCCATGAGTATAGCCTTGTTCCAGTTCCAAGGGAAATACAAAACTTGTTTATGTAACTTTGAGCATTTTATTATTCATGTGTCAAGAGGCTGCTCCTAGAAGGAAAAAAAAAAAAAAATGTGATTTTCTCAAGTTCACCTCCAAAGAGCACATTTTGATCTACATTTATAAAAACTACAGAAAATTCTCTCACTTAAAAGACAGAAAATATTTATGAGTGTTTCTATTGTGCTATTGAGATACCTTCTTTTTGGTGGCTTTAAAATGATTTTTGCCTTTCATGGTTTACAGTTTCAAAGGCTGGAGGTTCAAACCCACCAGCCACTCCTCAGAAGGAAGGTTGGGCAATCTACTTCCATAGTGATACTGCCTGGGAAACTCAAGGAGGGGTCACTGTGAGTCGGGTCTGACTCGATGGCACATAACAACACAACAACAACAACATATCTAAATGTATTTTTTTTTTATTTTTATTCCTTCTGATTTTTTTTTTTTTACGTTTGCTAAGTCTGAGAATTCATATTTATTTAATCAATTGTGGAAAATTCTTGGGCATTAACTTTTCTAATATTATGTCTCCCTATTATGATGATCCTTTTGTAGCTTCAATTAAACATATGTTAGACCTTCTTTTCTATATCAAAACTCAAATCCACTGCCATCAAATTGATTCTGACTAATTAATAGCAACCCCTGTTGGGTTTCCAAGGCAATAAATCTTTACAGAAGTAGATTGCCCCAGCTTCCTTCTGCAGAGCTTTCTGATTAGCAGTCAAATGACTTAGGCACTGTGCCACCAGAGCTCCTTATTCTATGCTTAATGTCATTTTTATGTTTTCCATCTCTTTGTCAAGTTTTGATATCCCATGTGTGTAAGCAGCTTAAATGTAAGTATTTATATCTGATGACTTTATCTGCATTTTTTTGAGATCTAATTGTACTCTTTATTTTTCTACTAAACTTACTTGGGGTGACTTTTCTCCCCACATGTTTGTATGTTTGCTATATTGTGAGCTCATGTATACTGGAGATATACTGGGTGAAATCCAGTAAGGTTCAAAATGAAGATGAGTCCTCCAAAAGCAATTTTCATTTGTTTCTGTCAGTTGCTCCACAGATATGCCAACCAAAGACTAAGACTAAACTGTGTTAGTTTTTCATGTTGTGGTTCCCAAGAATATTTAAGCCATATCTGCAACAGGAAAATTATCTGATACTGAGTTATTGGGGTGGGATTTATTTTTCTAAGCAGATTTCAGACTAAAATAAATAAGCTTCCTTGTCAATTACCCCCTTTTCTTATAGATGAATTTTTTCCTAATCTATCTTTAAATGAGGACATAGAGCTTCTTGACTCCTGCTCTTTAGAAGGAAGCTTTGTTTTCACACCCTAAATTGCTGAGGCTCAAGGTCATTTCTACTGTCCTGGGTATAGTCACTAAAACTTAAAGTTCATGGTTACTAAGATTGATAAGCCCCCCTCTAGAGCATCTATACCCTTAACACCAGCCTACCATTCTGATTTTCATCTCTTTTTTGAATTCTGGCATCTGGGGCTTATATTTACTTTCTAGTGAATTCACTTACATTTAGAAGGATATTTGTTATATTTAATCTAATATTTCTATGTGTTTGCACTGAGAATTTTTGGGGACTGTTTTTAAAAACATCACCAGAAACAAATTCAGGAACAGGAATTAGAGGTTTTTGATGGCCTTCTATTCTTTAGTATTGCAATATCCATACTAAGCAGTTTTTCTGACCAGCACAGATATAAGAACTTAAAACTAGTTTTCCTCTATTTAATAACTCACTTTATATGAATTTTATAGATCAGAGGCTACTCTGGATTCTATGTCAAGATCCTAGGCAAGAACACTGGGCACTGGCAAGACTTTTTTTTTTTTTTTTTTTTTAACAATTACCTTGTTAACTAAATTAACCAAAATTAATAAACCAAAATCCAGAGGCAGAAGACTGAGCATTTAAACATTTTATCCTTGAGGCAACTGAGAGTGAATGGGGAGAACTTTTAACATGTTTCTGCTTGTCTACTTAATCTTATCATATTATATTTTATTATTAATCTTTTATAAATTAATATGTATCAATCATAGGAATATTTATTAGGAATTTTGCATATATAGAGAAAATGGGAAGACAATGAAGTGAAGGAATGGCTAGGGATTCATGCAGTGAAGTTGCTGGGCTCATTTGTCCTATACAACCAGTAATTATAAGCTGTAGTAAGAGTTTCATGAATATGGTAGAATCAGCATTTTTCCCCTTCATCAGTCAGTGCACTGACCTATATTTTAATTAGTAAGATAGAATCGACAATTTTTTAAAAATGTATGTAAATGGATGGCAAGAATAAATAAAGCTATAAACGTGGAGTAGTTTATAAAACAGTATTTATATCCAAAGAGACCTTATAATCCAGATTGACAAGAACCAAGCACAATGTAAGTACAAGAAAGTCCAAGTAGGCTGGAGAGTTTTCCAAAAAGTTACCATCATGCAAACAGAGCAAGTGCTTCTTTGCTTTGAAATTAACTAAGTTACCCCTCTACTTCAATACAGTAAGTCATCTAAACCTATGTTAGAGCTCCCTCTTTTTTTATTTAACATACTCTAAGCCAGTGATCTAGGAGCTCTGGTAGCATAAGGCCTAAGGCACTTGACTGCTAACCAGAAGGCTGGCGGTTCAAACCCACCAGCCAGTCCTCGGAAGGAAGGTTGGGCATTCCTACTTCCATAGTGATACTGCCTCGGAAACCCAAGGAGGGGTCTCTATGAGTCGGGGCTGACTCGATGGCAAATAACAACAACAATAACAAGCCAGTGATCTAGATCCAAATAGGCAAATAGTAAATTAGAATGTTTCAATATGTATCAATTCCTATTCCTGTGATTATAGACTATTCAGTGTTTCTATTTCTTCATCTAAAATAAAACCAATATGACCAGCTTCACCATCTGAGATTAGGCTGATACATTTTAAAAATCAAGGAGGGTCATTCATATTTGTCAAATCTCAACAACTGGTGTGGTTATCCTTCTGGAGAACAAGATAAGGTTATACTCTTATTCATACTTTTTAAAGTATGTTGCTGTTTTTGTTAGTTGCCATCGAGTTGGACCGACTCATAGCAACCCCTCCTTGGGTTTCCAAGGCAGTATCACTACGGAAGTAGATTGCCCCATCTTTCTTCCAAGGAGTGGCTGGTGGGTTTGAACTGCCAGCCTTCTGGTTAGCAGTCAAGTGCCTTAGGCACTATGCTACCAGAGCTCCCTTTTTAAAGTATAGGAAAAAGCTATTTATCTGTCACAAATTTTCTCCGACCATTGCTCATCCAAAGTCTATTTTTTTTTTCTTTTTTAAAATCAGAATTGGTCTGGATTGAGTGTTCATTCACCCATGTGACAAAATTCAGGTCTGAGTATGAAATGCAGGGAGACTGCACCACCACCATCTGAAAACTGATTACAAGCCATTGACATTGAGTGTTTCTGCTGCAGCTTGAGGCAGCTGCAGTCTAGGTCAAGCAGTTGCAGCTACTTCCTGCTCAACCACCACTGCAGGCGGGTCATAAAAAAAAAAAAAAAAAACCCTCACTGTCGTGGAGTCAAGTCCTGGTTGCTTCACTCCGCTTGTCAGGAACTAAAGTGTGTCTTCTGGATGCTGGGGCTCTCCTGTGCCTCTGAGTAGAAGCTCTTCACTGCCTGACATGCACAAAGGGCAGGGGCAGTCCTGGTTGCCGATGCTCCATAGAAAGAGATTTTGCTGCTGCTGCTGCTACTAATTTTGTATTTGAAAAATCTGAAACTGTCATTTTTTTCTCTGAAGAAATTATCATGGAAAAATAATAATGTTGCTCAAGATACAGAGGAAAAAGAACAGGAGACCCCTTTTCCAGCCTTATTTTGACCATTGTCATCTCTTACTTCCATTAGAGTACAAAAACAAACAACACACTGCCGTCGAGTCCCACCCGACTCATACGGACCCCTTCTTGGGTGTCCAAGGCAGTATCACTATGGAAGTAGATTGCCCAACCTTCCTTTCCCAGAAGTGGTTGGTGGGTTTGAACCACCAGCCTTCTGATTAGCAGTTAAATGTCTTAGGCACTACTCCTTTTTTTTTTTTTTTACCTTTTACTTTCATGTGTATAGTCATGTTCTCAAAGCATTATCATGGTGCTAATGTGCTTGGTTTAGAAGAAAAGTTAATTTTCTATAACATATTGAATTAAAAGTAAATGTGATTCATGAAAATCTAGGAAGCTCTGCCCTTGAGTTTCATGTCATGAGACCAGACTCCCTGCTGTCATGATGCATACCTTATTTAAGACATTAGGTCCTCTTAGACATTATAATCTCATTTTATCAGAGCTATTCTCACTATAAAATAAAAAATGTGTCTCTAACCCATTTTCTTCAAGATAATCAATACCAACTTCACACACATCCCAATGTCCTAAAACAGGAGAAAACACTCTTGTCTTACCTCTTTTACTTCAATCATCAGATTCCTTTCTGCATAATAGTTTTGTAATTGAAGAGATTACTTGGATAATCCTATAAAATGATAGAAATCTGCTCCAAAAAAGACATGTAGACAGAACTGCTTGAAAAAGTTATGGCTGACAACTTTTGAATGACAACTTCTCTGGACCAGAAAGGGAGAAAGACAGCAAAAAACAAAAAAGAAAATTAATTTCCTTTGCTAATTACTGTATAAGAGAAAGGGGTTAATAGAAGCTAGCCTGCTGTTTATTCACTACTTTTACTAGAAAAATGCCCACAGGAGAAAGAAAAGAAGCATATGCTACAATGCCTTTGTTAACTGGAGTTCTGAGTGAATAGACTAATGCTATTTGCTGTGAGAGTAAACTCTGGTCTGTAGATGCCCACAGTAGGATGTTAACTATTCAAGATTAACTTATAGTGGACAAATCCATAATACTATCTTCCTTGAGATGCCACATAAGCTATAACTCTCCTGATATACAATTAAGACTTTTCTCTATATATAACTTAAACTGTCCCTGTTGTAACAGAAACCTTGCCGAGATCACTAGGAGATCTTGGCTATTATGGCCAGAGAACATGAGTCTAAGGTAGGAAGGCTTTAGGGAACTACCCTGAAGTCCCCAGAGTTTTGCATGCTTTGTCTGTTCCTCTTGATTGTCTGTATCCTTGAATTGTTATCAGGTATTATTTGTAATTTATGATAATTATTATATAATATTTTATTGATATTAACTAGAAAGATTGAAGAAGAAATGATGCATTTGAATTGTGGTGTTGATGAAGGATATTGAAAATACCATACACTGCCAGAAAAATGAACAAAGCTATCTTGGAAGAAGTGCAGCTGGAACGCTCCTTAGAAGCAGTAATGGCCAGACTTCCTCTTTTGTACTTTGGTCAAGTTATCAGAAGAGATCAGTCCCTGGAAAAGAATATCATGCTTGGTAAAGTAGAGAGTCAGCAAAAAGGGGGAAGACCCTCAATGAGATAGATTGACACAGTGGGTGCAATGATGGACTCAAGCATAGCAATGATTGTGAGGATTGTGTAGGACTGAGTGGTGTTTTGTTTTGTTGTACATGGGGTTACAAGTCATAACTAACTTGAAAGCACCTAGAAACAACAATAGCCATGTTATTTTATTAGGTAATCACTGATTCACATGAATCTAATATGACAATCTCAATGTCTGTGTGGATGAGCTCACCCTTGGTAGTTGGGAATACAAATAATCAATAAAAGCAAAAGAATTAGATATATTATAGATATAGACACAGACAAGGCCATAGGTACAGATGTAGAGTGAATCTTAGCAGAAAGATATCATGACAATCAAAGTGTGATTAGAGTAGCAATATTACCTTTTTTACATTCATCACTCACTCATTCACTGCTGTTGAGTGAATTCCGACTCATAGTGACCCCTCCTTGGATTTCCAAGGCAGTATCTCTACGGAAGTAGATTGCCCAGTCTTCTTTCTGAGGAGTGGCTGGTGGGCTTGAATAGCTAGCCTTCTGGTTACCAGTCAGATGCCTTAGGCACTAGGCCACTAGAGCTCCTTTTATATTTATATGCTCCGTTTTATTCCTTCACTATTATAAGCTCATATATAAGGAATTGGTAGCATAGTACCTAAGGCACTTGACTGCTAATCAGAAAGCTGGCGGTTCAAACCTAGTAGCCACTCCTCAGAAGGAAGGTTGGGCAATCTACTTCCGTAGTGATACTGCCTTGGAAATCCAAGGAGGGGTCGCTATGAGTCGGGTCCTACTTGATGGCACATAACAGCAACAACAACATATATAAGTGTTCTAGAATCCCAGGATAGTTTCACTAAGCTTAAAAGAAATCATAAAGTACATTAAATTGCCATTAAAATAGACATTTATATCACATTAAATTGTTTTTAAAGACTGAAAACAAATATAACACTAACCTTGGTAAAATGTACAGAAGGTCATATACATATTGCAGGCAAGGATATTTTGACTTAATGTGAAAGATCATTCCAGTAGAATCCAAAAACCAACATGAAATCTGTTGCTGTCTAGTCAATTCCAGTTCATAGCAACCCTGTAGGACAGAGTAGAACTGCCCTATAAGGTTTTCCATGTTGTAAATCTTTGGAGAAGCAGACTGTCACATTTTTCTCCCACGGAGTGGCTGGTAGGTTTTACCAGGCGATCTTTCAATTAGCAGCTGACTGTTTAACCACTATACCACCAGTGTTCCTTAGGTATGATAAAAGGAAATGCTGATATACTATAGAGATCATCTTGGCACTTAGATTTAATTAAGTTTCAGTGATGATTCTGGGAAAGCATTTAGTTACAAAAGAAAAATCTAGAGAAAGTAAAACACCTTTTATTCAGTGACGGCCTTCAGTGACCTTAAAAAGGTCTGAATTCCTTCCAGGTACAGACACCTGTGTACATGTGGTACTATGAAATTAAATGGTACAAAGAAAACACCAGACACTCTAAAACAAAAATCTCAAATAATTTGGAATAAGGAGTTAAAGGGGTGGGTGGTATATACAGTTTCCCTGAGAAAAATGTTCTCTTGGGAGATTGACTGGTAATATAAAAAGGTATTGTTGTTGTTATGTGCCCTTGAGTCAGACTGGACTCATAATGACCCCTCCTTGGGTTTCTGAGGCAGGATCACTAGGGAAGTAGATTTTCTAATCTTCCTTCTGAGTAGTGGCTGGTGGGTTTGAACTGCCACCTTCTGGTTAGTTGTCAAGTGCCTTAGGCACTATGCTACAGAGGTCCTCATGAAGGTGGTAGTGGTGGGGAATAGTGTTAAGCTCTAAAAGCCAGGTTTGAATGTAAGAACCCAGTGGCACATCACTTATTCTGAGCCTGAAAAAGAAAATCTTATATCACATATTGGAAATATTTAAAGAGAAACTTAAAAGAGATCCAAAGTCTCTGAAGACAATATTGAATGGAATAAATATACTTGGACTTCCCTTTGACATATGAACTCTTATTATAGCTTTTGAATTATGACTATAGCAGTACAAGAAAAGTTTTCTGGTGCAATAAATTAATTACAAAAATATATGACTAATATGAATGGAAATCATCATAGTATGATAAAGAGGAGAATTTCATGAAGGATTATGCATGACAAGTGTGTCATTATAGGTTGTATTTATCTGCTTAAGAGATTTAAGTCATTGATGCTCATTTAGAAGTTAATAAAAAGCTCCTAATTAGAAATAATACTGTACATTTATGCATTTGCCTTGAATTATCTTGTATGATATGTTCTGTGAAACATAGAGACCCCTCCATGAGTTTCCAATGTGCTATCTCTATGGAAGTAGATTGCCCCATCTTCCTTCCAAGGAGTAGCTGGTGGGTTTGAACTGTCAGCCTTCTCGTTAGCAGTCAACTCTCTTAGGCACTACACCACCAGAGCTCCTGGATAGTATGTGTTATGGTTAAATAGGCAGCAGATTTGAAGTTAATAGTGATTTGAACACTGCATGGTGAACTTTTCCAGATGCTATGATATATTAAATCAAGGAAACTCTCTGACACCAGCTGAAAGCCTAAAATGCAGAGAACACAAACTTATATTTCTAAATAAATTTGCAAAGTTATTTTCTACTATGCAATATTTGCCTGGATGAAATGACTACATTAACTATTTATCTGTCATACATGTCTTTTTCAAAAGGGCTTAGGGTTTA
The DNA here is from genome assembly GCF_000298275.1 of Orycteropus afer afer. Lineage (NCBI taxonomy): Eukaryota > Metazoa > Chordata > Mammalia > Tubulidentata > Orycteropodidae > Orycteropus > Orycteropus afer. The sequence goes on along the minus strand of NW_006921792.1, from coordinate 253,889 downwards.
GATTATATAGATAGATGATAGATAATAATCATGTGATCTACTACTACATAGCACTTTGATCTCACTGAAATCATAGGATAGTGACTTCAAATTTCAGAATCCAAATTTAAAATGGTTTTATATTTTATGGGCTTTTAGATTGTAGAATATCTTCAAGTTATTGAAATCTTTATTGTAATGCCATTCTGAAGTGCTTATGAGAGGGTAAGATCCTCTACACCAGTTGTCACAGAGTTGACTCCGATTCATTGCAACCCATGTATGCAAGAGTAGAACTGTTCTCCATAAGGTTTTCAATGACTGATTTTTCAGAAGCAGATTGACAAACTATTCTTCCAAGGTGCTCTGGGGAGACTTAAACTTCCAATCTTTTTACTAATCATTTGCGCCACCCAGGGACTCATAAAGGTCTATAGGTAAGATGAATTTATCACAAGATCCTTTTTCTTTCCATCCTAGCAAGGAATGGTAATTCAAATCATGGAGCTCCACAGTTTCATTCACTAGAGAAGTGACTTACAGCCAGATTTCAGGATTAGCCCAGAGATGATGAATGAATACTACAGAGAACTAGAGATCAGAGGAGTTATAGATGCATCCTTGCTGTGCTTCTGCTAAAGAATATGAGGTCCCTGCTATGAAGGAAAAATCAAGATAAGCTTTAGCATCCTGACTCATTAACCTAACACTAGATCATTATGCAAGTGAGAACCCATGGAGGGTAATTTCCTCAGGGTTGTTGTTGTTATGTGCTGTCCAGTCAGACCCGACTCTAAGGGACCCCTCCTTGGATTTCCAAGGCAGTGTTACTACAGAAGTAGGATGCCCAACCTTCCTTCCGAGGAGTGGAGTGGCTGGTGAGTTTGAACCGCCAGCCTTCTGGTTAGCAGCATAATCAGATTCCCCCACATTCTGTCTTCTTGTCATTGGAGAGACAAAGGGAGAGTTTCTCCTTGGTGAATAAAAACCACTATGTTTACAGTTATATTGTTGATAATTGATGCGAAGGGGCTAATAAAAGTTTTTCAGGAATAGAGTAGAGCATGAGAGCAATAACATACATGAGCAAAGGCAGATTACTGGAATGGCAGGGTGTTTGTCCACCACTAGACAAGCCTGGATACTGTGACTGCTCAAGGTCCCTTTCAGGTCCGTTATTCAATAATTGTATCTTCCTTTCCACTTCAGTGCTGCCCTATGTTTGCTTGGCTTTCCAGTTTATGTTCTTCTAGTCTCTTTATTTTCTTAGGTACATTTTGATTGTTATCTCTACTTTCTTTGGGAAATCAATAGCTCATTAAAAAAAAAAAAAGAGTGGCACCTGACAAAGCAGTGTTAATGGTCTACTCAAGAAGTCATTGAGCTAACCAAGTTTATAAACCATATCTGGGCTATCCCTTTCAGAAAGAGCCAAGGATCCAAATGAATTATACAAAGAAAAATTATTTTGATTGGGGGAGGAGTGACAGGAGAAGAAAGAGAAAAAAATAAAATAGTTTTTAAAATCCTGGAAGGATTTTTTTTTTAAGACAATTAACAAAGCTGGCTGTTATTGTCATTATTTTTTTGTTAACATAAAGATTTGGGGTATCATAAAACATTGTTATTTAATGAAAGGGTTTAGTCCTCTAAAATAAGGAACATCACATGGAAAAGACATTGCTAAACGTCTTTGGCATCAACTATATTTCTGAGGAATTACTATTATCCAAAAATAAGGGTATTAAATTAGATGACTTGAAAATAACAGTAGTATATTTTTGTTGTTGTTGTAGTACTAAGAAAAATAATAGTAGAAATATAAGGAAATAATCAGATGATACAAAAAATCTTTATTCTAGCAAACAACTATTAGAATCATCCCAGACATTTTCCATTGACAAAATAATTAGTGAGAAATAAGGGGAAGGGTAAGAAAAGATATTTTTATCAACTCTATTGCCTCTTTGTAATATAACTATTTTCTACTTCACAAAACCTGAATGATGGGTTCCGGCAAGATGGCGGACTAGGCAGAAGGATTGCACAGATCCTCTTCAACAAAGAAAAGGGAAACCAATTAACACAGACACGGAAGATAATCTTGGACCCCTGAGCCTTGAAAGAAAGGATGCAGAATTGGACTAAACCCCAACTAGCAGAAGAATTTGCGTGAAAATACCAAA
>NW_006921792.1:208986-243274 GCF_000298275.1 Orycteropus afer afer | reverse complement strand
AAAAAAAAAAAAAAAATACCTGAATGATCTTCTATATCTTTAGTATGGTTCTACAAAATGATTCTTAATTGTTCCATATACTTACACATGCTGTACCAGCCTTCATGTATCTATAACCCCAAGAGAGGTTATAGAAAGAGGAAGACAGAAGTAGGTAAGGAGGAGGTAAGAAAATGGGTAAAAGGGAGAGTGAGAGCAAGATAGAGTGAAAACAGTAGGAGTTAGAGTACATAAGTAGAGAGAAATATGAGAAATGGGGGGGTTGGGTATGGGTTTACTTGCTCTCTGGATGCAAAAAATCTCCTATCTGTTATCTGATTTCAGAGTGTTCTTTGACTCCTCAACCCCCTCAATATACCGATTAAGACTTGTAAATTAGAAAATTCTCAGTCTGTGAAAAAAGGGTTGTTACTACTCAATTACTTTGTAATTTTCTGCCTTCCGATATAATATGCAACAACCCTACAGATTGGACATAACGGTGTTTATCTTTTGGGGTGTTTGAATGCTTTAAATTAAATTATGGTTGTTAGTTGCCATCAAATTGGCTCCAGTACATGGGGACCTGTTGTACAATAGAACAAAACACTGTCCGGTCTTGTTCCATCTTTACAGTCTTTGAGATGCACACGTCCACTGTTGCAGCTACTGTGTATTTTGAGTACCTTCCAATATAGTGGGGCAATCCTACTTCCGTAGTGATACTGCCTCGTAAACCCAAGGAGGGAAAGCTATGAGTCAGGGCCGACTCGAAGGCAAACAACAACAACAACAAAAATCTTGCAGTATTACATCAAACAATATTCTGTCATCCAAAGGGTTTTCATTGACTAATTTTTGAAGTAGATTCCTGGGCCTTTCTTTCTAGTTGTTCTTTGTCTGGACCTCTGCTGAAACCCGTTTGCCATGGGTGACCCTGCTGGTATTTGAAATATCAGTGGCATAAATTCCAGCATCATGGCACTGCACAAGCAATCACAGTATAACAAATTGACAGATGGGCAGTGTACATAAAGCATATAGGAGACTGAGAGGTCCTGAAAATATTAGATTGAACCATATGAAATAGCCATTTTTTATATAGAAAAGGCTAAATATTGTCAATTTTATATAGTTCAACTTAACTTTATATTCTCCATTTCGTCTCAATATAAAGAAAACAAAAATCCTCACAACTGGACCAATGTGCAGCATCACAGTAAATGGAGAGAAGATTGAGGTTGTCAAAGAATTCACATTGCTTGGTTCTATAATCGATGCCAATGGAAGCAGCAGTGAAGACATTAGACAACGTGTAGCATTGGGAAGTTCAACTGCAAAGGAACTGTTTCAAGTGCTGAGGAGCAAAGATGTCTCCTTGAGGACTAAGATGAGCCTGACACAAGCCTTGATATTTCTAATCACCTCGTATGCATGTGAGAGCTGGACAATGAATAAGGAAGACCGAAGAAGAGTTGATGCTTTTGAGTTGTGGTGCTGGCGAAGAATGAAGAATGAAGAATCATGGACTGCTAAAAGAACTAGCAAATCTGTCCTGGGAGAAGTGCAGCTGGAATGCTCCTTGGAAGCAAGAATGACCAGACATCGTCTCACCTATTTTGGCCATGTTGTCAGAAGGGACCATTCCCTGGAGAAGGATGTTATGCTTGGTAGGGTGGAGGGTCCACGAAAGAGGGGGAGGCCTTCAGCGAGATAGATTGACACGGTGGCTGTGATGATGGGCTCAAGTATAGCAGGGATCATAGAGCTGGCACGGGATTGGGCAGTGTTTCGTTCTGCTGTGCATGGGGTCACTATGAGTCGGAAATGACTCAATGGCACCTAAAACAACAACAACATTTCTTTTATGCAGCTGCATAATCAGACCATCAACCCAGACACCTAACACTACAGTACTATGCATAACTTGCTCAGACCCTGCTCTATTGCCCACCAGCTATACCCAGCTTATATTCCATATTCATTACCTGAATTATTGTCTCTTAATTACTCTTCCTAAAGAAAGGTGATCCAGTAGAATGTGACAATTATCAAACACTATGATAAAAGTCACACGCAAGTAAACTTTTCGTGAAATTAATTAAAAAATAATTGCTGCTCTATATTGGAGAGAATAGTAAGAAATTCAAGCTGGATTCAGAAGACAACTTGGAAATATCATTTCGGACATCAGATGAATCTTGGCTCAGTTTTTTTGACTATATAATATCATTTGACTGTGTATGAATAGTGTTGCAAAAAAACAGGAATTCCAGAACACTTAACTGTATTCATGAGGAATCTGTATATGGACCAAGAGGTTGTTCCAACAGGAAAAGAGTATTTTGCATCGTTTAATACGAGGAAACATGTGTCTCAGAATTGTACCCTTTCACTATATTATTCAATCTGTATGTTGAGCAAATAATCTGAGAAGATGGACCATCAGGACTAAAGGAAGACTCATTAATAACTTGAGATATGCAGATGACACAACCTTGTTTGCTGAAAGTGAAGAGGACTTCAAGCACTTACTGATAAAAATCAAAGACTACAGCCTTTAGTGTGAATTACACCTTGACATTAAGAAAACAAAAATCCTAACAACTGGACAAGTAAGTGACTTCATGATATTGTTATTTTTATGTGCCATTGAGTTGTCTCTGACTCATAATGACCTCATGCACAACAGAACAAAATACTACCCAGTCCCGTGCCAGCCTCACAATGCTTGCTATACCTAAACCAAACTCTGCACCCACTGTGTCAATCCATTTTGTTGAGGGCCTTTCCCTCTTTCATTGACCCTCTGCTTCACCAAGCATGACATTATTCTCCAGAGAATGGTCCCTTTTGACAACATGACCAAAGTTGGTAAGACAAAGTTTGGTCATCCTCACTTCCAAGGAGCATTCTGCCTGCACTTCTTCCAGGAAAGATTTGTTAGTTCTTTTAGCAGTCCATGGTACTTTCATCATTCTTTGCCAACACCACAACTCAAAAGCATCAACTTTTATTCAATCTTCCTTATTCATTGTCCAGTGAATGTCCAAGTTCATTGTCCAAGTGAGTGCCTCCAGTGCAGCATCCATTTGCTCAATCATCTCAGTGGGTTTTCTGTCAATTTCCAGAGCCTTGTTCTTCACCAATTCCTTCAGTTCAGCTTTTTGGTATAGTGACTGCGTATTCCTTCAATCTTCGTATGATGTTTCCTGTATCATTCAACATATGGCCCATAGAATGTTTCAATATTGCAACTTGAGTCTTAAATTTTTCCTTAGTTCTTTCAGCTTGAGAAATGCTGAGTGTGTTCTTTGGTTTTCCAACTCCAGCTCTTGGCACATTTTGTTATAATAATTGACTGTCTTCAAGAGCTGCTCTGTGAAATCATCTGTTCAGGTCTTTTATCCTGTTAATTTTCCCATTTGCTTTCGCTACTCTCCTTTCAAGGGCAAGTTTCAGAGACTCCTGTGATGTCTATTTTGGTCTTTTCTTCCTTTCCTGTCTGTTTCATGACCTTTTGCTTTCTTCATGGATGACGTTCTTGATGTCATCCCACAATTCTTCTGGTATCATTCATTGATGTTCAATGCATCAAATCTATGTTTTAAATTGTTTCTAAATTCAGGAGGGATATATTCAAAATCATATTTTGGTTCTCATGGACTTGTTTTAACTGTCTTCAACTTCAAGTTGAACTTGCATATGAACAGTTGATGGTCTTTTCCACAATCAGCTCCTGGCATGGTTTTGGCTGAACATATTGAGCTTCCCCATCATCTCTTGCCGCAGACATAGTCAATCTGTTTCCTGTGTACTACATCTGGCAAAGTCTGTGTGTATAACCATCATGTGTGTTGTTGACAAAAGGTATTTGCAATGAGTAAGTCATTGGTCTTGAAAAATTCTATCATGTGGTCTTCAGAATCATTTCTACCAACAAGGCCATATTTTCCAACTACTGGTGATTCTTCTTTGTTTCCAACTTTTGCATTCCAATCATCAGTGATAATTAACACATCTTGATTGCATGTTCAGTTGATTTCAGACTGCAGAAGTTGGCAAAAATCCTCAGTTTCCTCATCTTTGGCTTTGGTGGTTGGTGTGCGAATTTGAATAATAGTAATATTAACTGCTCTTCTTCATAGACATGTGGATATTATCCTGTCACTGACAGCATTGTACTTCAGGAATTATTTTGAAACATTCTTTGTGATGATGAATGCCATGCCATTCCTCTTCAAATTGTCATTCTTGGCATAGTAGATCATATGGTTGTCTGATTCAAAATGGCCAAAACCAGTCAATTTCAGCTCACTAATGCCTAGGATATCAATCTTTATGTGTTCCATTTCAATTTTGACAATTTCCAATTTTCCTACATTCATACTTCATACAGTCCATGTTCTGATTATTAACGGACAATTGCACCTGTTTCTTCTTACCTTGAGTCATGCCACATCAGCAAAAGGAGGTCCTGAAAGCTTTACTCCATCCACATCATTAATGTCGGCTCTATTCTGAGGAAGTAGCTTTTTCCTACTCATAATTTGAGTGCCTTCTGACCTGAGGGGCTCATCTTCTGGTACTATATCAGATAATGTTTCAGGGCTATTTTTTAGTAATATATCAGTATTTCAAAACTATTCATAAGGTTTTTACTGGACTATTATTTCATAAGTGGATGATCTCTTTTTTCTTCTGAGTCTATCTTAGTCTGGAAGCTCCAATGATATCTGTCCACCATGGGTAATCCTGTTGGCACTTTTAACACCAGTGGCATAGGCTCCAGCCTCACAGCAACACACAAGCTACCATAGGATGATATGATAAATGGAGAAAAGATTGAAGTTCTCAAGGATTTTATTTTACTTAGATTCACAGTCAACTCCCATAGAAGCAGCAATCCAGAAATCAAACAACTGATTGCATTGGACAAATCTGCTTTAAAAGGCCTCTTTAAAGTGCTCAAAAGCAAAGATACCACTTTGGGGAGTAAGTGCAATGTATCCAATTCATGCTACTTTCAGTCAGCTCACATGCAGGAATAAGGAAGACTGAAGATATTGAGTTTTCCACCACCTCTTGCCACAGATGTAGTCAATCTGATTTCCTGTGTGTTCCATCTGGTGAAGTCCATGTGTAGAGCCACCATTTGTGTTATTGAAAAAAGGTGTTTGCAATGAATAAGTCATTGGTCTTGCAAAATTCTACCATGCAAGTTCCAGCATTATTTCTGTCGCCAAGGCCAAATTTTCCAACTACCAGTGATTCTTCCTTGTTTCCAACTTTTGCATTCTAGTCACCAGTGATAATTAACATATCCTGATTGCATGTTCAGTCAATTTCAGACTGCAGAAGTTGATAAAAATTTTCAATTTCCTCATCTTTAGCTTTGGTGGTTGGTGCTTAAATTTGAATAATAGTCATATTAACAGGTCTTCCTTGTAGGTGTATGGATATTATCCTATCACTGACAGCATTGTACTTCAGGACAGATCTTGAAACATCCTTTGTGATGATGAATGCCATGCCATTCCTCTTCAAACTCTCATCTTCACTTTCAGCAAGTAATGTTGTGTCGTCTACATATTGCAGGTTGTTAATGAGTCTTCCTCCAATACTGATGCTGTGTTCATCTTCATATAGTCCAGCTTCTTGGGTTATTTGCTCAGCATACAGATTGAATAAGTATGGTCAAAGAATACAATACAGAAACACTCCCTTCTTGATTTTAAACCATGCAGTATCCCCTTGTTCTGTTTGAATGACAGCCTCCTGGTCTAGGTTCCTCATGAGCACAATTAAGTGTTCTGGAATTCCCATTCTTCTCAATGTTATCCTTAATGTATTGTGATCCACAAAGTCAAATGCTTTTGCATAGTCAATAAAACATAAGTGAACATCTTTTTAGTGTTGTCTGCTTTCAGCCAAGATCTATCTGACATCAGCAATGATATCCTTGTTTCTGACTCCTCTTCTGAATCCAGCTTGCATTTCTGGAAGTTCCCTGTCAATATACCACTACAATCATTTTTTAAATTATCTTCAGCAAGATTTTACTTGCTTGTGATATTAATGGTAGTGTTTGATAATTTCCTATTCTTCTAGATCACCTTCCTTTGGAATGGGTACAAATATGAATCTCTTCCAGTCACTTGGCCAGATGACTGTCTTCCAAATTTCTTGTCATAGATAAATAAATGGCTCCAGTGTTACATCCATTTGTCAGAACATCTCAATGGGCATTCTATCAGTTTCTGGAGCCTTATTTTTCACCAGTTCCTTCAGTGCAGCTTCATCTTCTTCCGTCAGTACCATTGGCTCTTGATCATATGCCACCTCCTGAAATGGATGAACTTTGACCAATTTTTTTTTGGTACAGTGATTGTATTGTTTCCATCTTCTTCTGATGTTTCCTGCATCATTCAATATTTTGCCCACAGAAACTTTTAATATTGCAACTTGAGACTTGAATTTTTTCTTTAGTTCTTTCAGCTTGAGAAATGCTGAGCGTGTTCTTCCCTTTTAGTTTTCTAACTACAGATTTTTGCACATTTTGTTGTAATAACTGACTTTGTCTACTCAAACTGCTCTTTCAAATCTTCTGTTCAGCTCATTTATCTTGTTGATTCATCCATTCACTTTAGCTACTTTCTACTCAAAAGCAAGTTTCAGAGTCTCTCCTGACATCCATTTTGATCTTTTCTTTCTTTCCTGTCTTTTGAATGATGTTTTGCTTTCTTCATGTATGATATTCTTGATATTTGTCAGGTTTTTGGTCACTGGTGTTCAATGTGTCAAATCTATTCTTTAGATGGTCTCTTAATTCAGGCAGGATATAATCAAGGTCATATTTTGACTCTTGCACTTCTTTTAATTCTTTTCAGTTTCAACTTGAACTTACATATGAGCAATTGACGGTCTGTTCCACAGTCTTGTTTTCCATCACCTCTTTCCACAGATGTAGTCAATCTAATTTCTGTATATTCCTTCTGGTGAAGTCCCTGTGGATAGCCACTGTTTATTTTGTTGAAAAAAGGTATTTGCAATGAATAAGTTGTTGGTCTTACAAAATTCAATCATGTGATATCTGGCATCAGTTCTATCACCAAAGTCATATTTTCCAACTACTGGTGATTTTTCTGTGTTTCCAACTTTTGCATTCCAATCACCAGTAATAATCAATACATCTTGAGTTTATGTTTGGTCATTCAGACTGCAGAAGGTGCTAAACATCTTCAAGTTCTTCATTTTTGGCTTTGGTGGTTGGTGCATGAATTTGAACAATATTAGTAGTAACTGGTCAATGAAAGAGGGGAAGGCCCCCAACAAGATGGATTGACACGGTGGCTGCAGTGATGGGCTCCAGTATAGCAGGGATCATGAGGCTGGCACAGGACCAGGCATTGTTTCCTTCATTGTACATAAGGTCACTGTGAGTCAGAGACAACTCGATGGCACATAACAACAACAACAACAAGTATTAACTAATCTTCCTTGTAGGTGTGTGGACATTATCTTATCACTGACAGCATTGTACTTCAGGACAGATCTTGAAACATTTCTTGTAATGATGAATGGCATGCCATTCCTCTTCAATTTGTGTTCCTCAGCCTAGTAGATTATGTGGTTGCCTGATTCAAAATGGACAAAACTGGTACATTTCAACTCACTAATGCCTAGGATATCAATTTTTATGTGTTCCGTTTCATTTGTGACAACTTCCAATTTTCCTAGATTCATACTTTGTACATTCCATGTTCTGATATTTAATGGATGTTTGCTGTGGTTACTTCCTATTTTGAGTTATGCCACATCAGCAAATGGAGATCCCAAAAGCTTTACTCCATCCATGTCATTAAGTTTGCCTCTACTTTGAGGAGGCAGCTCTTCCCTAATCATATTTTGAGTGCCTTCCAACCTGAGGGGTCATCTCCCGGCACTCTATCGGACAATGCTTTAGGACTATTCATGTTTTCCAGTAATATATCAGACAGTGTTTCACCACTGTTCATAAGGTTTTCACTGCCTAGTTCTTTGAGAAGTGGATAGCCCCTTCTTTCTTCTCAATCTGTCTTGGTCTGAAAGCTCTACTGAAACCTGTCCACCATGAGTGACCCTTCTGGTATTTAAAACACCAGTGGCATAGTCCAGCCTCACAGTAACATGCAAGCCACCATAGTACTACAAACTGACAGGTGAGTGGCGGGAAATGCAATAGGCATCCTCAAAAAGGTATCTTGAAGAAATTAATAAATGAATAAACACACCTCTTTCAGAAACCTATGAAGAACACATTATCTGCTTTTTGTATTAACTATATATGCCTCTATCATTCCTCCTTCCTTCATTCCATTGTTCCTCTCTTTTTTAGAAGCTAAGGGAATTTTAAAGATGTTGATTAGCACAGGAATGTGAAATGAAAACATAACTACACATAAAAATGAACAGACTCCTTGGCATCTTTCAATGACTGCTGTATTATCTCCCTTAATAAGATGCCTTAGAGTCTGCACATTTTCCTGATAAGAATAACTGCTGTCATATTTTTTGGTTTCAATTTGACCATTTTAAAGGCATTTGCTATTAGCACTAATTAGATGTATGAGAGCCTTCCTGAGCAAAGTAGATAGTCACAGCTAATTCATAAAGAATTAATGATAGTAACTAAATTGCCATATAGATTTGCACTTTGGGTAGAGTTAAATTACCAAATAATGTGAAAACTGTTTTAAAATAAATTTAATATTTAATATAAGTCATGGTTTTATGAAAAGCATAATAATATTGAATTTTTCTCAATACTATTCCAAATGAGCATTTGTATAAAATCACTTTAAAGTAAATAAGCAAATAATATGATAATACCAGTAGAGGGAATAATAACATTAGCCATTTATAGAACATTTTCATTTTTATTACTTTTTATTCTTTTGGTTTTGCCATTTGACTTAAATGTCACAAATATTTTCATCCAAGTTCCTCCAGTATAGATGACATAAGGAAATGTGGATATTTCCTTACCTTTTTTTTGAGTTAATAGGATATGGAGAGAATTGAAGCAATAATTTGTTAAATTATTTCCTGGTAGCCTTAAATTGTTTGTATGTGTACATGTTTCTCAAAAGTATATACAATTTTCCCACAAAGTGGTTTGTACCTTGAGATAATATGTTTCATTATTTAAGTAACTCTTATTAGGTAGAAATGAGGTTGCAATCCAATTTATATAAAAAGAAATCCTGGGAGATGATTTTAAAGCAAGAGAGAGATCCAAAGCTAGGCAGAGAAGAAAATTTTCTTTCTTGGTTACCAGGCATGGGAGAGGTGGGGGAGGGAGGGAAAATAGATGGATAATTAAAAGACAGGTTTGATATGAGTGAAGAGAAAACCAAGGGGGGCGAGGAATGTTAGGCTGCCAACTAAAGGCAGAACTCAAGGAAACATGGAGTCTTTTTGCAAAAGATTTAAGTATTCCACTACAAACTGCAGACTACTTCCTGATTTACAGAATATAAACATTTCCCTAAAGAAGAATTTTTTTTTGCATACTGAATCCTACTTTCCGAGCTGATACATAAATTCCCAGAGCATATTTCACTAAGAAGAATGAATTTAACTTTCTTCAGCTTGAATGAGTTTGTGGTAATGTTAGAGGGTGGGGAAAAAGATGAAGGCAGACATTTATATCTGTCTTCCTACCACAAACTGCCATCATCTAGTCAATTCAGACTCATAGCAACTCCACAGGAGCCAGAGCTCCCTTTGGCTAGTGGGTTCCAAACATTGGCCTTTTGATTACAGCAAAGATCTTAACCACCACACTATCAGGGCACCTCATTGTCAGTGATATCCAAAAAAAAAACAAAAAAAACCAAAAACGTCACTACTATCTAGCTCTGGTAGCATAGTGCCTAAGGCACTTGACTGCTAACCAGAAGGCTGGCAGTTCAAACCCATCAACCACTCCTTGGAAGGAATGCTGGACTATCTACTCCCATAGTGATACTGCCTGGGAAACCCAAGGAGGGATCGCTGAGTCAGGTCTGACTCGAGGGCACATTACAACAACAACTATCTAGCTGATTCCAACTCACAGCAACCCTTTAGGACAGAGTAGAACTGCCCCCATACAGTTTCCAAGGCTATAAATCTTTACAGAGAAAACTGCCTTGTCATTCTGTGGAAAAGCTGGTGGGTTAGAATCACTGTCCTTTTGATTCACAGGCTAATGTTTTAACCACTACACCATCAGAGCTCCTTGTCTATCTTCCTAGCAATATAAAATCCAATTGTTGTTGAGTTGCTTCTGACTCATGGAGACTCCATGTGCATCAGAGTAGAACTGTGCTCCATAGAGTCTTTGATGGTTAATTTTTTTGAGATAGATTGCTGAGTTTTTCTTCCAAGGCATCTGAGTGGAATAGAATTACCAACATTTTGGCAAGCTGCCTAGTATGTTAACTGTTTGCACCACCCAGGGGTTCCTTCTAACAATATAACTCCTGTTTTTGTTACCTCATGTGGTGCTCCAAAGGAAAATACCACAAATGGGTGGCTTGAACAAATAGTGATTTATTCTCTTACAGTTGGGGAGGCTAGAAGTCCAAGTTCAAGGTGTCAGCTCTAGGGTCTGGATAAAGGCCCATTGACCTTGGCTTTCAGCTCTGCTTCTTTGCTCCCAGTCCATTGGAGCTAGAGGCTTCTCTTTACTCTGACAGCTGCTTGCTGCTGAAGCTGACAAACCCACGGTTGACAAATAAAATGGCACAGTCTCAAGATTACCAAACTACATGGCAGGCCACTAGTTCAAGTCCAGAGACAGTCTCAAGATTGGCAGGAAACATGGCAGGCTGCTGAATGAAGACTTGGCTTCATGCAGGATCCAAACTTGCCAAAAAGCTCCAGGGACCTTTCTCACTGCTGCTTCGTATATACTGGAAGCAGACCACATCCCTAAGACAGCTACTCAGCTACTCAAATAGATTCCACCATGGAGCTGATTACTAGTTTCATCATGAGGAATAACTACATACAGTTTCCTGGCCTCTCAAAACCAGGCCTGGCCAAGCTGACACACAGCTTAACAACCACACCTACTCTTTAACTGTCCAAGGAAAGACTTTTTAAAAAACAAATTTAATATTTAACACAAGCCTTTGGTATTAATCTATAATTATGCCACATTTCCTTAAATCATATCACTTCCTGTACAAACGACTCTCAGCATATTTTCTTTCTTTCTTCTCTTTCCTTCAAATAATCAGTAAATATTTATTCTTATTATACTTATAGGAATGCCTGTAACTGAAAGTATACATTTTAATAAAAACTAAGCTATTCTTTTTTTTTTTTTTAGTTTTGTAACTATTTCCAAATCTATCATGGCTTTTAAAAGACAACATACATGAGTGAGGCAAAATCATAATGGAGAGAATAAATTGCCTGATTAGTGATGCACAAAATAGACAAGTGTGGGATTAACTGAAAAAGAAATAAAATATACTATTCATTTTTAGGCTGAATCTTATGGCACTAACTATTCTTATAAAGTAGACCTTGGGAGCTATGTTAGAGATGGAAAAAGTGATGATTTGACACTGGCATCTTGAAGAACCTAGAACTAAAACTGACTTACCAAAGGTGGCTTTGTATATTTCTTTTATAGGTACCAGGGGGAAGTGGTGGTTCAATGGTAGAATTCTTGCCTTTTATGTAGGACATTGGATTTGATTCCCAGTCAATTCACCTCACATATGGCCACCACTCATTCCTTTGTGAAGGCTTACATGTTGCTATAATGCTGAACAGGTTACAGTGGAGCTTCCAGATTAAGATATACTAATAAGAAAAGCCTAATGATCTACTTTTGAAAATCAATCAATAAAAACCCTATAGATCACAACTGTCTGATATGCAACTGATGACGGGGATGATGTCGGATCATGTAGCATTTTATTCCATTCGTCATGGGTTCACCATGAGTTTGGGACCAATTCAACAGCAACAAAACAACCATTATTTTGTAGTTATTACCTATACACCTCTTGATAAGCTCTTGATTACTTACTCTATAGAATAATTGCTTTATTGGACACCAAAATGTGTACTTTGAAATTTCAGGAAATCCAGCAAAACTTGAACCACATTTCTATACACAAATAATTGATTAGAACAAAATTGTCAGTACTCTAGGTTATCACAATTTGTACCATTGCCTATTGCACTTTCACATTAGAGTGAAGTGACCATTAATAATTATCATGTATAATAATGCTAGATCAAACTAGTATATTTTCTATATTTATGTGACTATCAAGTGACTCTTCCAAGTTGTATGTTGTCCACTCAGCATAACTAGCAATATCTTGTATGATCTCTTCTGCTTCCAAGATATAGGCTTTGGTTGATAACAATGGCTTCCGTGATCTTTGCTTATCTAGGCCTTGCAACAGTTGTGTATGATTAATTGCCTGTGTTTTTATTAAAACCTACATAATATGGATTCATAAATTTTTTTTTATAAATGAATTCTGACTAATATTTATGTTAGGAATAGTTCCAGAAAAACAGAACATCAAATATAGGCATATATGATTAGTTAAATGATTTGATCATTTTTGAAGGTAATAATGACATCATTGCATTGACAGTAGAAAAATGAAACTCTGGTAGTTAATGGCATGCAGTAACAAAAACAATTACTTAAATATTGTCCCTAGTTGCCTGGAATCAAGTGTTTATAAATGGTAAATTGGTGGAGGGCCAGACCCTTTTGTAATAGAACATTAGGATGGAATTAATGAGCTGAAATACCTCCTTGTAAAATACAGCGGTATACTATAGAGAATGAATCTGAAGTCTGAGAAAGAAGAATATTAAGATTAATTTATCATTGGAGCATTTTCTAACACAGTGTTTTCAAGAACTTTCTAGAAAATAACTATAGTGAATAGCAAAAATCAAGTGAATCAATGGAAGGGGATTGTGGGAAAGTTCCCAGCTTCTTGTCTGTTCTGCAAAGCACCTAGTCAACCCACTGTCCATATCAATCCATTTAATAATGTTTAAGGAGCTCTGGTGGCACAGAGGGTAAGAACTTTACTGCTAACCAAAAAGTCTGTGTTTTGAACCCACCAGCCACTCTGCAAGAGAAAGATGTAGCAGTCTGCTTCCATAACAATTACAAAAACCCTGTGGGACAGTCTTCTTTTATCCAATAAAGTTGCTGAGTCAGAATTGACTTGATGGCAAAGGGTTTTTTGGAAGCTTCCAAATAACAATGATAAATAATTTCTAACATGATGCAAATATTCCTCCAACAACTAAAGACAAGCCCCCTCTCTTTCAGTAAGTGAAGATGCAAATTTCATTATATCACTCTATATCTTTGGGTAATGTTCTTTTTTGAGCTCAGTAACAATCTCTCTTTGATATTCTATAACATGAAGATTAAATTTATAGCATTTATTTTCTCCTAATTTGACTATGGATGATAAAAATATCTCAAAAATTAGTCTCTGTCCTCAAGGAGCTTTGAAAACAGAATCTACCCATTAAGAGAAAATAATAATATAAAACACCATGGCCTAAAAGTCAAGTGAACCTACAGAGGAAATCTCTCTCAAATTTCAGAGGTAGTCTCCATCTTTCTCTTGCGTCAGGGTGTTTACATGCATCACTCCTGCTGCCTGGAAAATTCTCATCTTTATACTCCATCAGGACAACGCTTTTGGGTTCTTCAGGTATCAGTTGAAATGCCAATTTGTCAGTTATTAATTTAGATGTTATGTCTTCCTAGATTGACTACCTAATCTAAGTTTTCCTATTCTCTCTCCTTGTTTTCACTGTTGTAGTCACAATTTGAAATGATTTATTTACATCCATGTTTACCTACATAGTATCTATCACTCCCATTAGACTGTAAATGCCAAACTAAGATCACATCCTCTTTGAAAACCATATCCACTACCCAACAAGTAGCAACCATATCCACTACCCAACAAGTAAATATTTATTGAATCAATGGACGATTGTGTGAAAGTGGACACAGAAGGGAGTGGGTGAAAACAAATAATCTTCCCTCAAAAGAAAGACATTAATGCTGATTTGGAGATATCAGTTAATTATATGAAATATTGGTGAGAGTCCATCTGGTTCCTTTGTTCTCAATGTGGTAAGAAAACAGAATAGTGACATTAAAATATTCACTGAAAGAATTTCCAGGAGGTGGGAGATGAGGAAGGAAAGTGTTCTGGCTTTGTCATGTAACTTAAGATTTCTATTATATTTTAATCCCAACTAATTGTATTTATAATTTTTCATGATATATAGTGTCCATAAAATTAAGTTATTCTATATAGTATTTATAAAAGAAAAAGTTCTTCTGTGAAATTAAAATAAATATATCTGTTGGAGCTATCCAACCCATTGCCATGGAGTCGAATCCGACTCATAGCAACCCCTCCTTGCGGTTGGAGCTACACATGGAGTCATTTATTAAGAAATTTTGTTTGGAATAAGATTTTTAAAATAGATACATTTCCTAAATGAACAAGAAGACCAAAGTTAAATTGTCAATGGTTTGGTAATTTCAAGACATACTGTAAACACTGTGAAAAGACCTACCTCCAAGGGATTGACCTCTGTCTGGAAGTGCGTTAACCTCTCTACAGTGAGGAAATCTGAGAGCCTGCTATTCTCTTTCTTTAGAAACTTTGACTAAGACACAAAGCATTTTTTGGCAGGTTGCATTCTTTCTATTTTATTCAGAGAAAAGTCTACATTTACATGTAATATGGGAGCTCTGGTAGCATAGTGCCTAAGGCACTTGACTGCTAATTAGAAGGCTGGTGGTTCAAACCCACCAGCCACTCCGGAGAAGGAAGATGGGGCAATCTACTTCTGTAGTGATACTGCCTTGGAAACCCAAGGAGAGGTTGCTATGACTCAACAGCACATAACAACAACAACAACAACAATGTAAAGCTGCTATTTGTCTAATCCAAAATGCAATGTGAACATAAGACTCTGAAATATATATACCCAAAGCAAATCTACATAGCTCTAAGAATCAGGGCTGTATGTGTCTTATGAGCATCATAAAGTTATTGTTTATTATTTAGAAAGGGAAATTTGTTCTTACTTTTTACCTTACTAATGGACTCTTAAGGAGCCCTAGTGGTTAAGTGGTTAGTGGTTAAGCATTCAGCTGATAACTGAAAGGTTGATGATTCAAAGCCACCAGCCACTCCATGAGAGAAAGATGTGGCAGTCTATGTCCATAAAGATTACAGCCTTGGAAACCCTATGGGGCAGTTTTACTCTGTCCCATAGGGCCACTGAGTTGGAATCAAATCGACAACACCGGGTTTCTGATTTTGCTTTAATGGACTCTCACAAGAAAATACACTTATATTTTTTGGGGATCAAACTGGAATATGAATATTTCACCAATGACAGAAAACTTTTGCTATTGATTACAGCTAATCTTTACAGAAGTAAACTGCCATGTCTCTCTTTTGTGAAGGGGTGTGTGGGTTTGAACTGCCCACCTTTCATTAATAGCTGAGTGCTTAACCTTTGAGTCACTGAATTCTAGATATCTTCTCTAAATAATCAGAATATTTATTTTCAAAGTATTATGATAGAATTTCCACTACCTAATTCTTGAAAACTGAATGAAATTGTCAGAAAAATACAGTTAAATGAGTTATTAGATATTTGGTTAACTTATTTTAAATTTAGATTTAATTTCTTTAGTGTGTTAATCTTCTTTGCAGATTGAATCATAGTTTATCTTTGTTGGTGCTGGTGTTCCTGCCACTTAAGAAGTTTTGATTTTCATGATTTGAAAAAGAGCAATACTGGCAAACTTCAAGAAGAAAATAGAACATCTTTTGAAGTAACATTATATCACTCCTTATTAATACCTCTAGTATATCAGTTGACAATTGCCAAAATTTTGCTATGTAACAAGCAGCCACAAAATCTTGGAGTGATATACCAAGACATTAATCTCCCTCACATCTAAGGTGTTTATGGTAACTCCTCTAGGCTGGACTTGGTTGGGCATCTCTGCTGTAGCTGTGGAGATAGCTAGGCTGGTGGGTGGCTGCTCCATGTCTTCCCTACCTGGGGCCCAAGTTGACTGCAGTGCAGCTACTCAGAGAAAAAAAAAAAAAAAAGGAGATTGAGAAGCAAATTGGAAACATATGAGATCTTGGAATGGCACACTGTCACTTATGCCCACATTTCTTTGATCAAAGCCAGACTTGTAGTTGAGCCCAAAGTTGTGTGTCAGGGAAGTACACATTCCTCTTTTATGAGAGGAATGGGAAAGTTGCATGGCAAAAAGCATGTGAAAAGTTGGAGGCAGTATTTTAGTGCTTTACAGACAGTAACTTCTGATTTTGATTATCTTCAACTACGTAGTAGGCTTAGGAATATAAAGTCCAAGATAATTTTCTGTTAAAATCATGGCAACCCGGGATTTATTGGACACAAAGGCAAAAATAGCATCAGGGACAAGATAATACAAGGTTCACTCTATGAAAAATATTTCAAACGTAAAACTTGATGACTGAACTAAAAACTTAAAAATCAGCAAGTACAATGTCTAATATGTCACTTAACAGCTTTTTCTCAATGGATTTTTTTTTTTTTTTTTTTTTGGTACAGCACAGACATCAAAGCCCAGAAGAAAGAATTCTTTTTATTCCCTTCAAAGAATTCTTTCATTCCTTTGGTCATCCTGAACCTTCCAATTAGTAGCAAAGTCCTATAAGAGAAATACGTAATATTGGCCATTAACTATTTCATTACATAGGAATCTTTAACTTACTAATATGGCTTTTATAATTTTAACTAAAGGTTTTTCAAAATTAGTTTGATTTGCTTGATTAAATTTTTTAACAGTTATGTCATCACACCTAAAAAGTTTTTTTTTTTTTTTTAATATGTGCAATAATATATCAAATAAAATAATGATTACTTAGGACTTTTTGCATTGGTTAAGGAAATGTTGTATGCTATTAAGTTGATTTCAACTCGTAGTGACCCTACAGGACAGATCAGAACTCCCCTATATGGTTTCCAAAGCTGTAATCTTTACAGAGGCAGATTGCCATATCATTTTCCCACGGAACTGCTGGTGGGTTTGAACTGCTGACATTCCAGCTAACAGCTGAGCACATAACCACTCTACCATCAAGGCACATCTACCCAGTTAGTCATATGTATTCTTCTAGCTTTTTAATGGTACTCATTTATTTGAAAGCTTGGGTTAGCTTTAGACACTTTCCTCAGTGTATGTCTCTGTAATCTTATGGAATATTCTTCCCACTCTCCTCCTCTCCTTAGTTGATTGTTAACTTTCTCAAATGCACTTCATGCTACCATTTACATTTCAGAGAATATCATGGCAAAAATGACTAGACATTTGTTAAACCTGTAAAACAGTACACTAATATATTTATTCCTAAAAGGTGACAACCATTAAAAAAATTTAGTTAATTTCATGAATTTTCATCAATTAATATTTTATACACATTATTTGCTAAAATGTAATGTAAGAAAACAAGGAATAAAATTAACATGTTTATAACTTGCTAGTATTCGATGCAGTATTTTTCAACTCTGAGTGATGTGAGATTATACAGCTAAAATCACTAACAATCTTTTCAATTGTTTTACATTCTTAGTACTAATATCATTATCAGTGTCTCTGTGAGAGGCTACATAGTTTTAATACCCAATGCACAAACTTTTCTACATTTTTCTGTGGAAATTCTAGAGAAAAACAATTATTCATTAAGTCAGAGTTCTGTCTTGTTATTATTAATTTGATCATCAACTTAGTGCTGATATTTAGCATTAGTATGACCATGTTGTTGTTGTTGTTAGGCACTATTGAGTCAGCTTGACTCATAACAACTTCATATATAATTGAATGAAATGTTGCTGGGTGCTGCACCATCCCCACAATAAGTGTTTTCTTTGAACCCATCATTTGCAGCCACTGTATCAATTCATTTCATTGAGGGTCATCTTCTTTTGCACTGACTTTCTACTGATATCTTTCTCCAGCAATACATCCTTCCTGATGACATGTCCAAAGTAAGCAAGAAGTCTTGCCATTCCCCTTTCTATGAAGGATTGTGGCTATACTTCTTCTACGACAATATGTTCATTCTTCTGGCAGTCCATTGAATATTCAATATTCTTTAAAATTGAATTGCATGTTGCTATGATGCTGGAAGCTATGCCACCAGCATCTCATACTAGTAGGGTCACCCATGTTGGACAGGTTTGACAGGAGCTTCCGGACCAAGACAACAAAGGAAAAGGCCTGAGGAACTGCTTCCAAAAATTGTTGTTGTTTTTATGTGCCATCGAGTCAGACCTGACTCATAGCAGCCCCTCCTTGGGTTTCTGAGGCAGTATCACAACTGAAGTAGATTGCCCAATCTTCCTTCTGAGGAGTGGCTGGTAGGTTTGAACTGCCAGCCTTCTGGTTAGCAGTCAAGTGCCTTAGGCACTATGCTACCAGACTGCCTCCCTTCCAAAAATTAGTCAGTTAAAATCTTATGAGTATGTGTGGGCTTATGTATTCATAGCAGGTATAGTTACAGATACTTCTCAGACATAACTAAGGACCTTGGGAGATTGGTTTTCTCTGTTTGAAAGCTTTGGATTTTAGCCTTGTAGCAGTAATTAACTGTGTCAGTTAGCATAATATGGTTCACAAAGTTCATGTTCTGCCTCCTACTGAGGTGAATAGTGTCTAAGCTCTCAAAGGTTTGCAAACACTCATCTAAAATACAACTATTGGTCTTTGCTCTCCAGGAGAAAAAGATAAAGAAGAAAACCAAAGTCTCAGAGAAGAAACTAGTCTACAGAGCTAATAGCCTACATGAGCCACACCCTTATATACCCTGGTACCAGAAGAACTAGATGCTGTCTGGTTCATAGTACTGACCATTCTGATCATGGCCAAAATGGATGTACCCTGATACACTGGAAATAAATAAACAAACATGGAATAGAACTCAAATTCTTAAAAAGTCAGACTTAATGGAGCAATGGAGACTATTCCTTGAGACTATTCCCTAAGACTATCACTCTGAGATACTTTATGAACTAAACTATCCCTTGAAGTTTAGTGAAATAACAGATTGACGCATAGCATAAAGGATATTACCTGTGAGGACAGTGTTCCATTCAAAAACAATCTATATGAGACCAAAAGGTCAATAATTACTCTAAAGCAAAGAAAGAAGATAAAGGGAACGGGAAACTAGAGTATTAGACATGAAACAACCACAACACAAAGAGAATGTTGACTTATTGTGAAAAATGTAACTGAACAATTTGTATAGAAATTGTCAAAAGGGAGTCTGATTTTCTATGTAAACTCTCACTGAAAAAAGAAAATGCAAAAACAAACTCTCTGCCTTCAAGTCATTTCCGACTCATAGTGACCACTCCTTGGGTTTCCGAGGCTGTATCTCTTTACAGAAGTAGATTGTCCAACCTCCCTTCTGAGGAGTGGCTGGTGGGTTTGAACCACCAGCCTTCTGGTTAGCAGTCAGATACCTTAGGCACTATGCCACCAAGCCAAAACCAAACTCACTGCATCGAGTCAGATCCGACTTATAGCAACTCCTTGGGATTCTGAGGTGGTATCACTATGGAAGTAGATCTCCCACTCTTCCGAGGAGTGGCTGGTGGGTTTGAACCACCAGCCTTCTGATTAGCAGTCAAGTGTCTTAGGCACTATTCTACCAGAGCTCCCAAAATAAAATAATGTTTAAAAAAGCAAACAAACAAACAAAATACTACCTTATGGATAACAACAGAACATTGTTCCATATGGTGCTGGAGATGAGCCCCTCATATGGGAAGGCACTCAAAATACAACTAAGGAAGACCGATTTCTTCAGATCAGTGAAAATGTAATCGTGTAGATGGAGTAAAGCCTTCTGGGCCTTCATTTATTCATGTGGCATGACTGAAAGAGAAAAGCAACAGCTGTAATCATCCATTTATAATCAAAATGTGGGATGTAAAAATATGAATAAGAGAAAATTGAAAGTTGTCAAAAATGAAAGATTACACTTTGAGATTGATATCCCCAGCATCAATGAGCTGACATGGACTTGTATTGGCTATTTTGAATCAGACAACCATATGGAAATGACAAATTAAAGCGGAATAGTGTTACATTCACCATCAAAAGAACATTTCAAGATCTACCCTGAAATACAGTGCTGTCTTGTGACTATGCCCCCTTTGAAAATATCACAGTACATCTCACAGTTGGTATATATGAGCTGCTCTGAGCCCTGAGTATCTTTGTTGTTAGGTGCTGTTCAGTTGATTTCAGTTCATAGCAACCCTATGTACAACAGAACGGAACACTGTGGTCCTGCCTCATCCTCACAATCATTGCTATGATACAGCCCATATTTCCAGCTACTGTGTCAATCCACCTTGTTGAGGGTCTTCCCCTTTTTTTTTCTTGACTCCCTGTTTTACCAACATGATATCCTTCTCTAGGAACTGATCCCTTCTGATAACATGACTAAAGTGTGAGACAAAGTTTGGCCATTCTTGCTTATAAGGAGCATTCCAATTGTACTTCTACCAAGGCAGATTTGTTTGTTCTTCTAGCAACCCATGGTATATTCAATGATCTTCACCAATACTACAATGCAAATACATCGGTTCTTCTGCAATCTTCCTTATTTATTGTTCAACTGTCACACACACAAGAGTATATCAAAAATGCCATGGCTTAGATCAGGCACAATTTATTCTTTAAAGTGACATTTTTGTTCTTAAACACTTTAAATAGATCTTTTGCAGCATATTTGCCCAATGTAATATGACATCAGATTTCTCGACTGCTGTTTCCATAGGCATTATGGATCCAAGTAAAATGAAATACTTTACAATTTCAATATTTTCTCCAATTATCATGGTGTTGCTTATTGGTCTAGTTGTGAGGATTTTTCTTTTCTTTATGTTGAGGTATAATCCATACTGCAGGCTGTACTCAATAATCTTCATCAGTAAGTGCTTCAAGTCTCCTTCATTTTTAGCTACAAGGTTGTGTCATCTGGATGTTTCAAGTTGTTAATGAGTCTTCCTCCAATCCTGATGCCCTGCTCTTCTTCTAGTCTAACTTTTCAGATTATTTACTCAGCATACAGATTGAATAATGTAGTGAAAGGATACACCTTTCCTCATTTTACCCATGCAGTATACCATTGTTCTGGAATGACTGCTTCTTGGTCTATGTACAGGTTCCTCATGAGCAAAATTAAGTGTTCTTGAATTCCCAGTCTTCACAATATTATGCATAATTCGTTATGATCCACACATAGTCAATAAAACACAAGTAAACATCTTTTTGTTATATTTTGCTTTCAGACAACATCCATCTGCCATTAGCAATGATATCCTTATTTCCACATCTAGGGAAGGGAAGTAAGATCCTGAGCACCTTACTTCCCTCTGTGTGGTCCCTTAAGGAACACCTTGGTTCTGAGAATATAACCACAACAGGACCAACCCCTGGCATTCCAAGTTCCTTCATTCTTTTTCCCTGAACTAAATGCATCTATGCTGATTGTCAACTTCTATGTTACACCAGTTTTTTTTTTTTTTTTTTGCATCATTCTTGCAGCCATAGGGAGTGTGTTAGTTATGTTTGTGTGTCAACTTGGCTAGGCCTGGCTGAGTGGCTGGGCAGCTGGATATAGTATTCCCCATGATGAGACTGGTAATCAGCTCCATGGTGGAATCTACTGTGAGCAGCTGAGTAGCTGCCTTTGAGTATGTGGTCTGAGAATGGTCTCTAGCCTATGGCATGCTTGGACCCTGCATGTAGCCATGTTGTTGTTCACCAGCCTGCTATGCTCTGCCGACCTTGCGACTTACAATGGACTTAAGTTAATGGCCTGCCGTGTGGTTTGGTCACATCGGGACTGTGCCTTTTTACCTGTCAACTTTGGGGCTTCTCAGACTCAGCAGCCAGCAGCTGAGTGAAGAAACGCCTCTAGCTCCAGTGAAATGGGAGCAGGAGGCAGAGCTGGACCCCAAGGTTGAGAGCTTTCACCTAGCCCCTAGAGCCTGGCACTTTGAACTGGGACTTAAAGCCTCTAACTTACAAGAATAAACTGCTGTTTGTTAAGGCCATCCCATCTGTGGTATATTCTTGTCAGAGCAGCACTAGGTAACCAGAACAGGGAGAAAATATATAGTAATAAATATAGCTTGAAAAAGGAAATAATAAGTTGCTCAGTTGCAAGAAAATAGTGATAAAAAGCAAAGTAGATTTGACCATTGTTGTTGAAGTCAGACAGTCATCAGTTCAAATCCAGGCTGTAACACTTACTATTTTTGTGTCCCTCAAGCATACAATGAGGCTCAATTTCCTCATTTTTTAAATAAGTGTAATAGTTCCCATTTTGCAGAAGGTAAACAGTTAAGAAATGATACCACCTATCATTATCACTGGTACTGTGATGGTGCAATGGTTAAGGATACAGCTGCTAACCTTTCTATAAAGATTTACAGCCTTGGAAACCCTTTGATACAGTTCTATTCATCCTTTAGGATCACTTTGAGTTGTAATCTACTCAATGGCAACAGGCGTTTTTTTTTGGGGAGTGGGGGGGAGGATTGTTGTTGTTGTTGTTATGTGCCGTCGAGTCGGCCCCGACTCATAGTGACCCCTCCTTGGGTTTCCGAGGCAGTATCACTACGGAAGTAGGATTGACCAACCTTCCTTCCGAGGAGTGGCTGGTGGATTTGAACCGCCAGCCGTCTGGTTAGCAGGCAAGTGTCTTAGCCACTATGCTACCAGAGATAGTCTTGGTATTATCATCATCTTTGTGCTCAAAATAAAGGAGCAAGTAGAAATTGCAGTCCCATAATCATGATGGTTCTCCCTCAGACATTGCTCTGAACATGGCTGCTATGTTCAGCACTGCCCGTAGTGGGCACTTCCAATAGACTATGAAGAATTTAGTGTTCAAGTTTGATGGAACACACACAAAAAATGCCATTTATTTCTTCTAACTTTCTACAGGGTATTTGTACTCTCTGTCTGTGGATAAACTTAATATCTTGATTAGCTCTCCTGAGAATGCCTCTGGAAACTTTTAGATGAAGTAGGAGGTGGAAGACTGACTAATGCCTATAGTGACTTCAAAATAGTCTGCAGAGGTCTACTTGCTTGAAATTGGAAGACATAAGTTGCCTTGACAACCACAGGCAGCACATGGCTGGGTTGTGAGTGACTTTAGATTCCCTTGTAATTCTTTATGGGGATGAATGATTTGTATGTCTAATCAATGAATGGCAAAGACATGTTATTTAATAAGATTAATGAAGCTCACATAAAGCATTCTTTATGCTAAGCCCAATGGCATGGCTTTCTTAGAAATGTAGTTAACATTCTTTAGAAATGTAGTTAACATTTCTGAAATGTTGGCCCCAGGGAGGACCACAACCTTTTTTAATGCCCAGGTGAAATTCCAGGTTGAGGGCACAACTGTGCTTTCAGCTGCCTCTGAAAATAGTCTCAGAATTTGGACTAGTTCTGAGCCCCTTTACGGAAGATTTTTTTTTTTTTTTTCTCTTTTTCCCCTAATTGTCCTTCCCTCTAGTTTTGCTGTGCTGTCTGGATAACAGTTGGATGACTTCTAGACCTAGCATCTCCCTTTAATAAACTAATTTTGACCCTGTGCTATTACAGTAGGCTAGGAGGCAATGAAAATGAGTTTTGTTTTCTTTCAGTATTACTCTCTGTTTGGGGGAATTCTGGACTCTCACTTTGCTTTCCTTAGTTTTCATTGCTTTCTGTTCTCATATCAAGATCTGTTGTTGTTTTTGTTGTTGTTGTTGTTGTTGTAATACTCATATTTATCCCTTTTTCCCTAACTATAATGAACATGCATTCAGTCTAAAAACACAGAAAAGTACCATGCTCATCTCTATATAACTGAAATAAATGTTTTTGTGTTGTATCAGTTATCTGTTGCTGTTTAACAAATTTTCCCAGAGCTCTCCAGCTTAAAACAACTGACACTGACCATCTCCCACAATTTCTGAGAGCCAGAAATCCAGCTATGTAGCTCTAACTCAGGGTCTCCTATGACGTTAGTAAAACTGTCATCCAGAGATCTCTGAAGTCATGGCAGGAGCTAGAAGTTTTGGGCCTTAACTCACTTATATGGCTGTTGACAGGAGGCTTTAGCTCCTCACCACATGGGCCCTGCTATAAGGCTATTCTGACATGGTAACTGGCATCTCCCACAACAAGTGGTGAGAGAGAGAGAGAGAAACAAAGAACAAGATAATTTCTTTTGCAACCTTGTATTCTACTGGTCACTTGGACCAACCCTGGTACAAAGTGGGAGAGGACAACACAAGGGTGTGAATATCAGGAGTTAGGTATTGTGGGGGCCATCTTGGAGGCTGGTTACCACGAATGTTTCCCCTTCTCATTTTGCTATAGAAACTTACTTCATTCAGTGGACAATTTTTCTTGAAGCCTCATGACTAGAGTATGTGTAAATTCTTACACAGCAACAAGTGTAGTTTTGTTGTGCTATCATTGTGGTTACGGGTATATCTGGTCTTTGGCATTACCAACTATCTTCCCTGAAAACTGATAACATTGATAGCACATCTTCCACTTACACCCAGCAGGAGCGAAATCTGTTTTGTGTTGCTAAAGATTTATTCATCTAACTTTCAATGGCTTAGAACACTTGTAAGCACCTCTCATCGCAGATGAATTGGACTTGGATGGGAAATGGTAGTATGGAGGAAAATTCCTTCCCATTCAATATAACAGCCAGGGATTTCCCTTGAACTAGTTATGTATCAACTTGGCTATGTTATTCTCAGTGGCTTGGCAGCTACTATGTAATCATTTTCCATTTTATGATCTGATATGAACAGTCAGTTAGTTGAAAGGGGAGTTTCCTTGAGGGTGTAACCTGTGTCCAATATATAAATGGATATTCTTATAAGTCTCTCTCTCTCTCTCTCTCTCTCTGTCTATGTCTATGTCTCTCAACCATGCATTGGTCTTGTCACCTGATCTATGATGCTTGGAACAGAAGACTTCAGAAGACTTCAATCTAACACCTGACCTGCAGATTTTGAATTCACCAGCCTCTGGAATACCTTGAGCCAGAAGACCTTCAGCCTGCCATTTGATCCATGGATTCAGGACTTGCCAGCCCCTATAACTGGGTGAGTCATTTCCTTGATGTAAATCTTCTTATATATTTATATATATGCTTCACTAGTTTTGCTTCTCTAGAAAATCCCAAATGAAACATGTCCTAAGGCTCATAACTTCTGAGTTATAAAGACAGCAGTTTAGGTATAGAGAGAGGCACATTCTGGGGAACACAGATGCTATGTGAGGATTTCTAAGAACCAAGGAGTCCAGGGCTACTGACAAGGAATCAGTATGGCTGAGACCCTAATTTGGACTGTTAGCCTCCAAAACTGTAGGGAAATCAGTTCCTGTTCTTTAAAGATAACCATTTGTGGCATTTGTGTTATAGCAACACTAGATAACTAAGACAAGCATTATCAGCTCACTAAACACACTGCCGTGGAATGGGATCCAACTCATAGAGACCCCTTCTTGGGTTTACGAGGCAGTATCACTACAGAAGTAGATTGCCCAAACTTCCTTCCGAGGAGTGGCTGGTGGGTTTGAACTGCCTGCCTTTAGGTTAGCAGTCAGATGCCTTAGGTACTACTCCACCAGACTAGTACACTTTATTTTTGTTTTCTTCTCTTCCTACTCCCTTTTTGGTAATTCAAGTATCACCCTCCAAATAAATTTCTTTTATTCAATCCTAGATGTAGAATCTGCTTATAGGATAACTCAACTTATGACATAGTGTTGTATGAGTATTTGTGTTCATGTCCTGGAGTATACAGACAGAAATACAGGGATAAAAATTGCTCTCATTGCTATTGAGTCAATTCTGAGTCATAGTGACCCTATCAGACATTTTGTTTCCAAGGCTGAAGCAAATTGCAACATCTTTTCTTCCTAAAGAATGCCTGGTGGGTTTGAACTGTCAACTTTTTGGTTAGCACTTTAGTAGTGATTAGCTACTGTGCCACCAGGGTTCCTTAAAACTCACTGCCGCCCAGTCAGATCCAACTTATAGCAACCCCTCCTTGGGTTTCCGAGGTGGTATCACTACGGAAGTAGATTGCCCAACCTTCCTTCGAGTGGCTGGTGGGTTTGAACCACCAGACTTCTGGTTAGTAGTCAAATGCCTTAGGCACTACTACCTTAGGAGCTCTGGTGGTGTAGTGCCAAAGGCATTTGACTGCTAACCAGAAGACTGGTGGTTCAAAACCACCAGCCAGACTTCGGAAGGAAGGTTGGGGAATCTACTTCCATAGTGATACCACCTCAAAAATCCAAGGAGGGGTCATTTGAGTTGGATCTGACTCAATAGCAGTGAGTTTGGGTTCCTGAAAGTCCTATGTATTTATGGTATAAGTGTTCATAGGTTAACTTGATATAATGACCAGTACAAATGTTTTACTGTCTGCATTTGTGTCTCACAATTCTATTCCTGATGATGTTCTACCTCTTTCCCTCAAAAATATGTCCTTTGGATGGCTCTGTTCACAAAGACTTGCAGTGGCCAAAGTGGACTAAGTTCCAGAAATCTGGGCCATTTGTGACTGCCTAAAAGTTTTCATCTTGACATCTGTTGAAAAGAAAATCAGTTTTCTTCCTCAGAGAATGACATGAAAATGACACTCTACCTTCCAAGTATCATTGTATTGTGACAAGTTGATAAGACCTCTATTTTACCCTCCTATTTTCTCCATCATAAATAGGTCTCAATTTGTAAACCATGCATGAAGTTTCACCTAGAAGCAGGGCAGAAGTCACACTGCTCAATTTTTACTCAGCAGGGCAGGAGCACTGGAGAAGATAAAGGGTCAGTTACCTACTACAAACACATCTGAATGATGGTGCTGACAAAATCATAATTTGCTTTCCTGGTGACACTGACCTTGTGACCTGCAAGCCATGCTATCTCAACCCAGTTTTTAGATGCCATTGAAACAAGCACAGTAATAATAATTGATAATAATACTAGGAATAATACCTTCAATGCTTATATGTAAAGTGCCTTAGGGTTTGTGACACACTTTCACAACTATGTTCTCCTTTGATTCTTTCAACAACATTGTGAGAGAAGCAACAGAATTGTCATGGCGATGCTGATGCTAAGTAAGGGATTTGTCAAAAAAGGTTGAATAAAAGTACAAGTGCAAGAAGACCTTGTATGTTAAATAAGGTAGTAGTAATAGGTCCACTGCTCATAGGTAAAGTGCTTTACAGCTTATAAAACACTTTCACAAATACAATCTCCTTTGATTCATTCAACAACATTGTGAATCAAGCAACATTTTTATCATGGATAGGCAGGTTAATTTTTTAGCACCTTCATCACACCCATCCACACCTTTGCAATAGATAATTTGTACATCCTCCTTTGGTAACTTAAGAAAACATCCAAGCCTAGTGAAGTGAATAAAATAGTGTACAGAAATCATTTGATGCATGAACACTCAATATTTGTAACATTAATTTCAAATGACTTGGCTAAATCTTATCCATTTATTCTCTTAGTTCACTCCTCTCCAATTCTTAATTGTTTTCTTTATCTTCTTCCTATGCATAAATTATCCACATATACCTTACTTGCTTCAGTTGTCAATCAATACATTAATCCCTCCCACTCACATGGAGCTTGCTTTGATTTTGAAAACATTCTTTGTAATGGACCTCATTGGTTTGGCCCCAGGACAATCTACTGGGTGTTGCCTATAGTTAGCATCCTTTGTGGATGTGACATAGATTTTCAGAGAGTGTAAGCTGAAAAGTGATACACAATTGTGGCATTTCATCATGTTTTTGTTTTACCCATTTATTTGGACATATTACTGGTAAATAAAAGCAGATGTACAGTGTGCAAGCTGTACTGTCAGAAGTCTGAGTTACCTGATAGATGATAGATAGATAGATAGGTAGATAGATAGATAGATAGATAGATAGATAGATAGATAGATGATAGACAGGTAGCTAGCTACCATTAAGTTGATTGTTGAATATGGCCACTTTATGTACAACAAACAAAATGTTGCATGGTTTTGTATCATTCTCATGATCACCATCATGTTTGAGTCCATCTTGTGGTTATTTGTGTCAGCCCATCTCAACAAAGGTCTCTCTTGCCCTTGCTAGCCCTCTACTTCACCGAACATGATGTCTTCATCTGACGATTGATCCCTCTTGATGACATGTCCAAAGCAAGTTGGACAATGGTATTATAATCCATATGTTTTATTATTTATATTTTATTGTGATTTGGGTGAAAGTTCACAGAGAAAATTCATTTTCCATGTAACAGTTCATATACATATTGTTTCATGACATTGATTGCAGTTCCCCACAATGTAGGGCTCTCTTCCCACTTCCTCCCCATAGTTACCTCTTCCCTGTGTCCTTCCTTCCCATGCACTCCACACCCCTACTGCCAGCTGTCTCCCTGGGCATACACTGCCCTTCTGCTCTTCCATAATTAATTGCTCAAGGAGTATGTGTACCTGATGTAAATGTTCACTCCATATGCCTGTCTATCGTTTGGCTAGAAGCCAAAGGAGTGAGTTCAATTTGAGACCTGAAAAGTAACTAGGGGCCATAGTCTTCCTGGTCTCATCAGGCTCTATCAGATCAAAAAACCTGGCCCTTATTTATGATTTTGAGTTTTGTTCCACATTGTTCTTCTACTCTATCCAGGATCCCAGGAACTGATCTCTGTCCAAGTGGTTGACAATGGTCACCAGGCACAATCTAATTCTTTGGGTTTCATGACCATACAGGCTGAGGATCACATGGTCTACTAGACCCTTGGACTAATTGTTTCCATGTGTCTTTGATTTTCTTCATTCTTCTTTGCTCTGTACAAGAACACATATCATTGCATCTAGATGGCTGCTTGCAAGCTTGTAAGACCCTAGTCATTACTCACCAAAGCAGTATGTAGAATATTTTGTGTAGTATGTTATGCCAATTGAACTTGATGTTTCCTGCAAATATGATCCCGAGCCCATAGGTCCAACTACTTGCTCCCTCAGGGTAGCTGGCTGTGTCTAAGAAGCCACCACAACCTTGTCCCTTGTCAGTTCCACTGTGCACCTGGACTTTCTTTTTTCTTTTTTTTTTATTGTGATTTGGGTGAAAGTTTACAGAGAAAATTCACTTTCCATACAGCAGTTCACATACACTTTGTCTCATGACGTTTACTAAAATTTACTGAATGCAACAGCTCCCCTCCCACTTCCTCCCCATAGTTACCTCTTCCCTGTGTCCATCCCTCCATGCACTCCTGCCCCCTGAGCTGTCCCTCTGCATACACAGCTCCCATGATTGCTCTCTCCCAAGAGTATATCTACCTCAGGTAAATGTTCAACTCATATGCCTATCTTTTGTTTGGCTGGAAGCCACAGGTGTGGGTTCGATTCCAGACCTGAAGGGCAGCTAGGGGCCATAGTCTCAGTGGTTCCACCAGGCTGTGCTGGTCCCCCCCTTTTTTTTTTGTCCCAAATAATTTTGCGTTTTGTTCCACATTGTTCTCCCTCTCTAGCCAGGATTTCCTGCATAGATCCCCCTCCAAGTGGTTGACAGTAGTTGGTGGGCACCATCTAGTTCTTCTGGTCTCATAGTCATATAGGCTGCAGATTGCATGGTGTACCAGTTGCTAGACTAATTGTTTCCATGAATCTTTCAAGATCCCAGTTGCTACTCACCAGAGTACAATGTTTTGTGTAGTGAGTTATGCCAATTGAGTTTGATGTCCCTGTGACTATGGTCCCAAGCCCACAGGTTCAACTACTCACTCCCTCTGGGTAGCTGGCTGTGACCAAGAAGTGACTACAACCTTGTCCCTTGTCAGCTCTACTATACATCTGGGAATTCTTACAGAACATAGAAAATACACTTGTAGAATCATTGTCTGCCAACCTTATACATGGTCTTGGGTACACTCCCTGCTGCATAGACATACCTAATAGTTCAGCCTGTCCACCCATCTATCCCCCTTGTTTGCCTTCACAGACAATGTAGTACTGCATGTGAAAAAGGATTCATCTTTGTTTTCTGCACCTCCCATGTACTTCTCTATTTCTTCCTCTTGCTCAATGCCACCATGTTGATCACTCACATTTGGTATATTGCCCTTCTTTTCACCCAAATCAATACTTATCTCTACCTATCTAACAGTGTTTCCTCCCCTCCACTCCCACCCCGGTAACCAACAAAGAAAATTTCCTTCCATATTTAAATTATTCCTTGACTTTTACAATAACAGACTATTACAGTATTTGCCCTTCTGCGATTGACTTATTTCACTTAGTATAATGTCCTCCAAGTTCATTACTTGGACATTCTTACAGCACATACAAACATGCATGTAGAAACATTACCTGCCGATCCCATACAACCCTACACACTCCCCCTGCCTAGACATACCTGCTCATTCAGCCTGTGCACCCATTTATCCACCCATAGATAAATGCTTTCCATCACTGACAACACAGTACTGTACCTGCAAAAGCATTCATCTTGTTGTCTGTACCTCCCACGTACCTCTCTATGTCTTCCTTTTCCTCAGTGCCACAATGTTGTGTGATCCATAGGGTTTTTATTGGCTAACTTTTTGGAAGTAGATCTCCAGGTCTTTCTACCTAGTTAATCTGGCAGCTCTGCTGAAACTTGTACATCATGGATGCCCCAGCTGGCATTTGAAATAACGGTGGGATAGCTTCCTAAATCACAGCAACATGCAAGTCATCATAGCTTGACAAGCTGACAGATGGGTGGCAGGAGTTACATAATAAGAAGTGCTAAATAAACAGTTGGTCAAACGATTGACTAAGTGGACAAATGTAAAAAGGCCTGGATATATTAAGTAAGGTAGCAATTTAAACCTGTTGCTGTTGACTTGAAAGAGCTCTGGTGGCATAGTGGTTAAAGCATCGCTACTAAACAGAAGGTTGATGATTCAAATTTACCAGCCAATCTGTAGGAGTAAGATGAGGTAATCTGCTACCATAAAGATTAACAGCCATGGAAACCCTATGGACAGTTTTCCTTTTCCTATAGGGTCACTACGAGTTAGAATTGACTCAATGGTCTGGGTTTGGTTTTGGCTTGCTATCGACTTGATTCAGAATCATGACTCCATGTGTGTGAGATTAGAACTGCATTCCATACAGTTTTCAATGATTTTATGGATGTAGATATCCAAGCCTGTCTTCTGTGCTACTAAGTGGATACAAGCCACTAACCTAATAGCCATACGTAAAGCATTTGTGCCACATAGGGACCTCAGTATCTGAAAAACTGATGCTACTTCACCAAACAAAGCGAATTCATGGTAGACATCAAAGAATCAAGATATTGGTCTGTGTTCCTGGTAGAAATAATTGAATTTCATATAATGCAGCTGAAAGAGTTGTATTATCATATAATTTTCCTAAAGGCAAGGCATGTGTTTCTTGTTTTCCACTATGTCACCAGTTCCTACTATAGTCCCTGACACACAGTAAGGACATACACAAATAAATGAGCGTGTCATCTGGTCTATAATAATCCCATTCCTATTCTGAAGTCATTAGTATCCTAAGGTGTTCCAGAAAGAAAAACATAGGCATATTTTAAGGCAAAAAGCTGAACAGTCCCTTTAAATTTTCTCAAGACTCCACTAATGAAGCAAAGAAAAATTCAGTTACATTTTGTATTTCTCACTCAGAAATGGCCTGGCCACAGGGCAGAATGATATTTTTGAAAAGCAGGCAAAATAATCCACCAGTTTAATCTGTACAATGTTTAACACAAATATCCTCTCCATTAACAATATGGTGCAAGAGAGAGTCTGGAGTCATTAGAGGGACTGAAAACACCCTGCAATGTGTTTGAACAAGATTAGCCCTTCATCAAAAAAGATGTATTCATTCTCGATATGGCCTTATGTCAGGGTTGCTGGCCTTAATGTGTGGAACTTTTCCAGTTCATCAAGGCAAGCATGCCCAGAGCTATTTTCTGGGTTTGAAATAAAAGAGCAAGCTGTGGTAAGTCTGAAACCTTTGTACCATTTCTATTTCTCTCTACTCTCTCTATTTCCTGCTCTGTTTTTTACCCACCTGTTCTTTTCTTGCTTAGTAAACAGAGCTGCCCATATGGCAAATTGTGATAATCTCCTCCCCACTCCCTCACTCATGAATTTGGCTTTGTTTTTAATACCAGGGAGTTTCAAGTACCAAAAAAAAGGCAGCTATTCTCTGCTCTCTGTAAACTCTACTCAGGATAATTTCCTCAAAGACCTGAAAGAACCCAAAGTCTCTTTAGTGCTTCTTCTCTGCATGGCTTCCTTCCTGTGTGTCCTTCCCTTGCCCTGTCTTTGAAAAGTCTTCACTTTATTATGATGTCAACATAAATCTTTGCCATTGATGCTTAAAATCCATACCTTAAATTGAAAATATTCTGAACTGTCTTGATTTTGACTTGGCATTCTATGTTTTATAACTGAGTTCAAAGAGAAGGACAAGAGAATACATCTAAGTTATCCAGTCACCATGGGATATATAATGTGGAAACAAACCACAACATATCAAATGGAAAGTATTGTCTCATGCTACATGAGACATGTAGCATTGTCTTATGCTACATTGTTGGTTGGCCGGAAGTTTTCCCCACAGAAGTCATTCAGAGTCCTAGGCTGGCAATCGGGCTAACATCGCAAATGCTGGCAATCCAGCCAGCATCTTGACATTGCTGGCTACAGTGCCAGGAGAAGGACATACTCTAGAACAGTGCTTCTCAACACAACATTAATTTGCATGTATTCATGTGAGGACCTTGTGAAGCTACACATGCTGATTCAATAAATCTGGAACAGGTTTGAAAATCTACATTTATAACAAGATCCCAGGTAGTTCTGAGGATGCTGTTCTGCCCACCACATTTTCAGTAGCATAGGTCTAACTAAGCTGTCAATGAAATATTCTGACCCAGAAGGATAACATTATTAAGCACATGGCTTCTCCTAACAAAATGGATGTGAGAAATGCAACTCAATGAAAAAGCCACAGGAGAGGAGACCTGAAGATATTTGGTGAATACCACATCAAAAACATTAACATGGCCACTTACATAACCCGGAAACAAAGTAAACATTTTCTTTATTATTTTTAGGCTAAGCTGCTCAGTGTGTTAAAATGCTAATCAAAAAGTGGGGCAGGGATTGATTCTCAGCCTTAGCCTATATAACAGATTCAGGGATGGCAATTCTTTAAAACACAGATACCTGAAGATTCTGGACTATATCTGCAATAGGGCTTGGATACTTGTAAATTATGAGGGGATAAAAAAAAGAATGATTTTTAAAAAAAAGGAAAGGAAATTATTCAGCTGATTGTCTAGACAGGATTTAAAAGCAAGTTTCTAACCATTTTTTTTTTTTGCAAGGTGGAAAAGCATAATTTGAATACTTTTTGTCATTAACATGTTCCATCAAAAATCAAGGAAACGAGGTTCTGGTAAGATAGTGGAGTAGGCAGGCAAACTACAGAGACCTTCTTTAACAAAGAAAGGAGGAACCCGTTAACACAGATACAGAAGATAATCCTGGAGCCCTGAACATTGAAAGAAAAGATACAAAAGTGGACTAAACTGTAACTAGCAGAAAAACCTGCGTGAAAAAGGAACATATGGAATAGCAGAGATCCTGATGCATAAACAGCTTGGATATTGCCAAGTGGTGGGAGGACCTAAGAATTAACCTAAAACTCGACCCTGCTAACCAGGGGCTGCACAGAGTACCCCACTGATAGCTGGTGAATAAAAGAAGAAACAGAAAAAAAAGGAAACAAACTGAGCTGTAGACTTTTGGCTGTCTGGAGGGTGCAGCTATTTTGAATCTTTACAAGTGGTTCAACCATATTGGATATTTAAAGTGACAACATTCTCTCAGGTTCCAAGGACTTAAGAATAGGTTCGCTCCACTTGCTGGGGACAGCAAGGACACACCAGACATTGAGGACTGGAAAGATGTGATATTCCCCTTGTTACTCTTATACCCCACACCTTCTTGGTGAATGGACATGCAGCCATCCCTCAATCCCACTCACATTCTGGGTTGGCAGGAATTCCATCCCAGTCTGTGTGATC
>NW_006921792.1:202836-208391 GCF_000298275.1 Orycteropus afer afer | reverse complement strand
GCGACCCCTCCTTGGGTTTCCGAGGCAGTATCACTACAGAAGTAGGATTGCCCAACCTTCCTTCCGAGGAGTGGCTGGTGGGTTTGAACTGCCAGCCGTCTGGTTAGCAGGCAAGTGTCTTAGCCACTATGCTACCAGAGCTCCCCAATCACCAATAAGAACCTGAATCACCTTTACCTGCTCATCACAAACAGTTAACAGATATCTGTGCAGCCACTCTCGTTCTCTATAACACCAGCCAGGAGACCAGTGATGAGTGCTTAAGTGCTGCCAGCTAGTGAATAGAAGAGTACAATACTCTGCTTACTCACACGCATCCAAACAAAACAAGAAAATGAAAATCTTGGACAAATCACTCCAACATACAATCACCAGTTGAATATAAATACTCCAATAATGACTTGGAGACAACAGACCATTACAGTACAAACAAAGAAGAAAGGTAAAGCTGTAGAAACAAGTAAGGAGGATATAGTCCTAGAACACATCCCTGAGGAAGAAGCAGCATTGGCACTCCCTGATAAGGAATTAAAAAAATTACATTTAGGTACCTTCAACAGATTGAGAGACAGATCAAGGAAAACACTAACAAAATTAAGGAAAAACACAGACAAAACCCCAGAACAATTCTGAAGAAAATACAAGAACAAAATGACAAAATAAATGAAAAATTATAAATGATACAATATCTACAGATACAAATCCAGAAGATTAATACTAAATTTTTAGAAATAGATAACACATTGAAAGGGCAAAGGCGTAGAATCAAATCAACAGAAGACAGAATTATTGATATTGATGACAAAAACCTGAATACTTCTATGGAAAGGGATCAATCAGAGAAAAATACCAAAACAAAATGAAGAAAGCATAAGGTTCATGTGGGATACCATCAAAAGGAATAACCTATGTGTAATTGGTTTAAGGAAGGTTGGGCAATCTACTTCCACAGTGATACTGCCTCAGAAACCCCAAGTAGGGGTCTCTATGAGTTGGGGCTGACTCGACAGCACATAACAACAACAACAATATGTGTAACTGGAATTCCAGAACAGGAAGAGAAAATTATAACCACAGAGAAAATTGTCCAAGATTTGTTAGAAGAGAACTTTCCTGATATGATGAAAAATGAGAATATATCCATTCAGGAAGTCCATTGAACCCCAAACAGGATAGACCCCAAAAGAAAATCTCCAAACATATCATCATCAAACTCATCAAAACCAGAGACAAAAAAAGAATCCTGAAAACAGCACAGGAAAAACAAAAGTTAGTTACAAAGGGGAACCAATAAGACTAAGCTCTAATTTCCCAGCAGAAACCTTGCAGGAGAGAAGACAATGGGAAAGAGAGAAATTTCTAACCAAGAATTATATACCTGGCAAAATTATCCCTCAAATATGATGTGAAATTGAGATTTCCAGAGAAGCAGAAATTAAGGGAATTTGTTAAAACCAGACCAAATGTACAAGAGATACTAAAGGGAGTTCTTTGAACAGAGAACCAATAATAGCAAACAACAACTGACCATTAATATACAAGATGGCATAACCCAGCAACCAACACAGCTATGGAAGTATACAAAGTAAAATACGCTTACAAAATTGTAAACAGGGAACTAGAGATATCAATTGGCAAATGAGGAAAAGTACAAACCAAAAAGAGTAGAAAAATAGTTTAGTTACAGAACTTCTGAATGCTGAGGAAGTCAAGAGAGTTGCAAGATAGAAAGGACTGTTCTCAACTTGAGGAGAAAATTTTAAGTCTCAGGTTAACCTCAAAGAAAAATGATAAACTTTCCCACTATAACAAAAAAGAGAACAATCACAAATATACAACAAATAATAAAACAACAGCAATAAAAGCACAACATACCTAAATCTTTGGGAGACAGCAAAAGCAGTGATCAGAGGCCAATTTACAGCAATAAAAACACACATCAAAAAAGAAGTAAGATCCAAAATTAACACTTTAAATCAACATCTCCAACAATTAGAAAAAGAACAGCAAGAAAAGCCACAGTCACCAGAAGAAAGAAAATGAAAAGATCTGAGCAGAAATCAATGAAACAGAAAATAGGACAATAGAAAAAATCAACAAGACTAGAAGTTGATTTTTTGAAGAGATTAATAAAATTGACAAACTGCTGGCAAATTTAACAAAGAAAACAGGGAGAGAATACAAATAACATAAGAAATTAAATAGGTAACATCACAACAGAACCAACTGAAACTAAAATAATATCAGAATACTATGAACAACAGTACTCCAACAAATTTAAAAATCTAGAAGATTTCTAAAAACACACTATTTACCTAAACTAACACAGACTGAGGTGGAAAATTTGAATGGACCCTTAACAAAAGAAGACATGAAACAGGTCATTTAAAAAAAAGAAAAGAAAAGAAAAAAACAACAACAAAAAAGTCCTGGCCCAGATGGTTTCACTGGAGAATTCTACCAAACTTTCAGAGAAGAACTGACACCAATCCTACTCAAACTGTTCCAGAACATAGAAAATAATGAAATCCTCCCAAATTCATTTTATGAAGCAAGCATAACCTTGATACCAAAACCAGGCAAAGACGTCACCAAAAAGGAAAATGACAGACCAATATCCCTCATGAATATAGACACAAAAAATCAACAAAATCCTTGCCAATAGACTCCAACAACATACTAAAAAAATAATTCATTACAACCAAATGTGGTTCATATCAGGTATGCAAGGATAGTTCAACATTAGAAAAACAATCAACATCATCCACCACATAAATAAAAGAAGAAGAACCACATGATCATATCACTCAATGCAGAAAAGGCATTTGATAAAATCCAACACCCATTCCTGATCAAAACTCCCAGCAAAAAAGGAATGGAAGGGACATTCCTCAACATAATAAAGGGCATATATGAAAAACCAACAGGCAACGTTATTCCCAAAAATAGAGAATGAAACCATTCCCCTTGCAAACAGGAACCAGACAAGGATGCCCTCTATCACCACTTCTGTTCAACATTGTATTAGAAGTCCTAGCCAGGACCATAATAAGTCAAGATAGGGAAATCAAAGGCATCCACATTGGTAAGGAAGAAGTCAAACTATCCCTATTTGCCGATGATATGATGCTATACCTAGAAAACCCAAGAGCCTCAGCAAAAAAAAAAAAAAAAAAAACTACTGGAAGTAATTGAAGATTTTGGATAGTTGCGGGATAGAAGATCAACATACAAAAATCAGTTAGCTTCTTCTACAACAGCAAAGAGATTGCTGAAAAAGTAATAAGGACATTGACACCGTTTATAATAGCTACCAAAAAAATAAAACACTTGGGAATAAATCTTACCAGGAACACCAAAGACCTGTACAAAGAAAACTACAAAAGACTACTTCAAGAAGCTATAAGAGATCTTCATAAATGGAAGAACATACCATGCTTGTGGATAGGAAGATTGAAAATTCTGAAAATGTCAATTCTATCCAAATCAATCTATACAGTCAATGCAATCCCAATCTAGATCCAATCAACATTCTTTAAGGATATGGAGAAAACAATCACTAACTTTATATGGAAAGGAAAGAGAGCTTGGGTAAACAAACCACTATTGAAGAAGAAAAACAAAGTAGGAAGTCTCACACTCCCAGATCTTGAAACCTACCAAATACTAGTCAAAACTGCCTGGTATTGATACAATGACAGACACATAGACCAATGGAATAGAATTGAGAACCCAGAAATAGATCCATCGACCTATGGTAAGCTGATCTTTGACAAATGGCCAAAAATCCTTTATATGGAGAAGAGATTGTTTAACAAATGATGCTGGCAAAGCTAGATATCTGTTTACAGAAAAATGAAATAAGATCTGTATCTCACACCATGCACAGAAACTAACTGCAGATGGATCAAAGACTTCAATGTGAAATCTAAAACTAATCCAGGGCAAATTTAGGGCCTCTAATGGCATAAATAAGAGAAATAACCCAATTAAAAATGGGCAAGAAGACATGAATAGACACTTCACCAAAGGGGATATTCAGGCAGCCAACAAACCCATGAATTAAAGTTCACCATCATTAGCCTTTGTTGTTGTTGTTGTTGTTATGTGCCGTCGAGTCAGCCCTGACTCATAGCGACCCCTCCTTGGGTTTCCGAGGCAGTATCACTACGGAAGTAGGATTGCCCAACCTTCCTTCCGAGGAGTGGCTGATGGGTTTGAACCGCCAGCCATCTGGTGAGCAGTCAAGTGCCTTAGCCACTATGCTACCAGAGCTCCCTGCATTATGGAGATTCTTAAAAAGTTGGAATTAGAAATACCATTTGACCCAGCCATCTCATAATTAGGTATATATCCTAAAGAAGTGACAGCCAGGACAAGAACAAATAGATACACACCCATGTTGATTGCAGCACTATTTACTATAGTAAAAAGTTGGAAACAACCTAGGAACCCATCAACAGAAGAATGGATAACCAAACTATGGTACATACACACAATGGATTACTATGTAACACTAAAGAGTAATGTAGAATCTGCAAAATGCCATATAATGTGGATGAACGTGGAGGACATTATGCTGAATGAAATAAGTCAATCACAGAAAGACAAATATTGTATTACCCCATGTGTTAGGCTGGGTTCTCTAGAGAAGTAAAACCAGTAAAGATTATATATACATACAGAGAAAGAGAAATTTATCTTAGGAAAATGGTTCACACACTTATAGAAGCTGGAAGTCCCAAGTTCTTGGATCAAAGGTCAATCTGGAGGCTTTTCCCAACTCACACAGCTGCAGGGTCTAACGAGCTCAAGGCTGGCAGGTAGTATACCGTCTGTTGACAAAATCCAACAAATGATGAATCCAAGATCTCCAGGCCAAATGGTGTGTTGTTTGCTCATGGACAGTTGTAGGATTCACAACAGGATTCTGATCCACAGAAGAGTGTCTCTTTTCATAGAATGGCCATAAATATATTGGAAGCAGGACACCCCTAGGGAAACTCCCTTTCAATGGATCAGCTGCTCAAAACATATACATCCTAGCCCATGATCAAAATTTAAAAAAAAAAAAAAAAAGGGGAACAATGTTTGCTAGTCTGATAACAATGTTTGCTGGTCTGATAGAGCCTGGTGAAACCCCTGAGACTATGGTCCCTAGCTGCCCTTCCTTCAGATGTGGAATTGAACCCATTCCT
Source organism: Orycteropus afer afer (assembly GCF_000298275.1). Lineage (NCBI taxonomy): Eukaryota > Metazoa > Chordata > Mammalia > Tubulidentata > Orycteropodidae > Orycteropus > Orycteropus afer. The sequence continues at coordinate 203,193 of NW_006921792.1, read as the reverse complement.
GTGGCTTCTGGACAAACAAAAGACAGGCATATACACTGAACTTTTACATTAGGTAGATATACCCCTTGGAGAGATCAATCATGGGAGAATAAAAATGCTGTGTATGCACAAGGAGACAGCTAGGGGTGGGCGGACAGGAGTGCATGGAAGGGACGTACACAGGGAAGAGGTAACTATGGGGAAGACAGGGGAAGAGAGCTGTTTCACTGTGGGAAATTGAAGTTAATGTCATGAGATAAAGTGTATATGAACTGCTGTATGGAAAATGAATTTGCTTTGTAAGCTTTCGCTCAAATCACAATAAAAATTTTAAAGAAAGTCAAGAAAAAAATCAAGGAAATGTATTATATTGGTGGT
>NW_006921792.1:174252-202736 GCF_000298275.1 Orycteropus afer afer | reverse complement strand
TAAATATAAATTTATATGTGTAACAATAGAAGTATTTCTTTAATTTTTAGCCAATTAAAAAAAATGTCCTGTGTTTCTTTTTAATTATAGTGAACAAGTAAGTGGAAGACTTCTATTTAGGAAGACATCAATACAACGTTATTCATACTGTGCTAATATGAAAGTTCCTAAATACATGACATTTACCCAAATGCACATTTATTCAACTTTCTGGGATCATGAGGAATCAAGGAAGGCAAGGGAGATAACAAAGTCAGGGAAGCAAGGAGGCAGGGAGGAAGTGAGGAAGGGAGGAAGGCAAAAGGGTCACCACTGACTACAAATGTTGGAATCAAAGAATATGAAATTAGTTTCTAGATTCAAAGTTTAAAGGATTGTGAATATTACTAAAGTTCTTCTCCTTGGGAAAATATCTAAAACTCAGTTTTTCCATATTTAAAATGGAGAAAATTACCTCATAATGTTGTTGTTAAACTAAATGAGAACAGATATGCAAAGCTATTAAGATAGAAGTGTTGTGTGTACACTGTGTTAGCCTGATAGAAAGGATAGCTGCCCATCAATATGGCTCAAATAGCACTGATAATAGAAGAGTATCAGTCCATTTCCATTTCTTTTGGAAATATTTTGTATGTGCATTGCATTTATAACCTTACCCTAGCTTTTGTCACTGAATTGTGGTAATGTTTAGGATTATGAGTTGCTATTAACATGCAAAGGAGCCCTGGTAATGTAATGCCTAAGGCACTTGACTGCCAGAAGCCTTGAGGTTCAAACCCACTGGCTACTCCTGGGAAGGAAGGTTGGGCAATCTACTTCTGTAGTGATACCGCTTGGGAAACCCAAGGAGGGGTCTCTATGAGTCGGGTCTGACTGGATGGCACATAACAATAACAACACTAACATGCAAATAATTAATGACATGTATGTCAGATATGTTGGGCTGTCCCAAAAGAGTCCTTTGTATCAAGGTAACACCATGATAAAGAACAAAAGTGTAAAAGAAAAGAAATTCATGATAAGATCTCCAGGTCTGTAGCACAGCTGTTAGCAAAATAAGTTCTTGAATCTCACACATAGAGATCTGTCGCTTCTTAGCTAATCGATTCTTCTTCCATAGAGTCTGGGTAATGATAATAACTACTGAATGTTACATAGTTGTTATTCTTAATATTGCCTAAGAAAGAAACAGAAGCTCACAGAGTTTTTGTAACATTGCTTTGAGCTAGCTTTTACTTTCTCTAACTCAAAGGCCATACACACTTTTCCATGATTATTTGTGATTCTACAGTCCTCATTGGGGAGTCAAGTAACAAAGCAGCTTTAACATTAAAATTTACAAATTGTGAATATTTATCAATCCCTACACAAACATCTCAAAGTCCCAACAGCCACATATATCAGGAAATTACCTATAATACATCATATATCCATAAACACTAACCTGTCAAATTTTCCAAATTTAAATTTCAGGAAACCTAGAATATGCATGTGTATTTTCAATGGATGGATTATCTTCTAATTTTTGTAGAGGAAATGAAAAGTTCTTAATAACTAATTTTACTAACATGAAATAAAACTTAACATAAGAATTATTATACTAAGTAATTATATAAACACATTAATACATAAGACTTTAGTTTCTGCCATTGAATTTCATTTTATTTCTAAAATAAAGCCAGACCCCAGATACTCTAAAATTAAAGAACAGTTATGTATTACAATTACTCCAATATCAAAAAATGTAATTTTATCCTAAAAAGTTGCTGTTGCTAGTTGCTGTGGAGTTGGCTCTGACTCATGCTAACCTCATGTACAAAAGAATGAAACGTGGCCAAGTCCTACACCATCATCATGTTTGTCATTATGTTTGAGTCCACTGAAGTGGCCATTCTAGGGAACTCATCCTAGGGAGCTCATCTTCCAGCATGAGAACAAAAGATATTCTATTGTGATCTATGGAGTTTTCATTGGCTAATTTTCAGAAGTAGATCTCCAGAGCTCTCTTCTTATAATCTAATATGGTTCCGTTTTTTTTTTTTTTTTTTTTTTTGCTTTTTTGTAGAAGTAAAATGTTAACAGAAGGGTTTATCTTCTTAGTTTTGTTCTTATCTTTATTTAACCCATACTGTGATTTTGTGAGTCATCAATTATTAAATTAATTAGTAAACCAAAAACCAAGCTCACTGCCATGGAAACAATCCCAACTCATACCAACCCCTCCTTGGTTTCTGAGGCAGTACCTCCACAGAATTAGATTGCCCAGTCTTCCTTCCAAGGAGTGGCTGGTGGGTTTGAACTGCCAGCCTTCTGGTTAGCAGTCAAATGCCTGAGGCACTATGCCACTAGAGCCCCTATCAAATTGGCGGGAAAAGAAAATATGTAATATAAGAATAATTTCCTTACATTCTCTGTCCAAACTTTCTTTTATTTCTTTTTACTAATTACTCTAGCAAGGCACTCCTCCCCACAAAAAAGGAAAAGAAACAGCAATTAAAGGACAGTTTGAACATTGGTATGATTTCCAAGAAAATTTTGTATTAGATTCAGCATTTTGGTAAAAATCTGTTTATTAACTAAAAAAAAAAAAAAAAGAAATAATTATTAATTTGCTAATTTAATCATTTATTTATGTATTTTCTCAATAAGTGTTTATCTAACATTTATTATATATTAGGCATTGTTGTTGTTATGTGCCGTCAAGTCAGACCTGACTCATAGTGACCCCTCCTTGGGTTTCCGAGGCTGTATCACTGCAGAAATAGATTGCCCCATCTTCCTTCCAAGGAGTGACTGGTGGGTTTGAACCGCCAGCCTTCTGGTTAGCAGCCAAGTGCCAGCAGTTAATGGCAAACCAATATTTCTATTCAAACCACTTGCAAAAGCTGGATAAAAGTTTTTTTTTTTTTTTTAATCTGATTGAGAAAGACAGATTGCTGTGGAAGCTATCAGGAAAGAAGGGCATGCAGAGAGGTGAGCAGACATTCTACAAGTCACTTATTCCCTCTGAGTATTCTGCTGGGTTTTGGTCTTGGGAAGGTGAGAGTCTGAAAAACAAGGCCAAGAGCCAGAGCCAAGAAAACAATGAGCCAATAGGGTTTTGGCAATCTCATGGTGCTGGTGAAACTATAATTTTAGTTTGAGACAACTAAGTCAAACTTGGGGGACAAGGGTCTCAGAGAATTCAGATCAGAGGGAAGTGAGCATTACATTCAGGAGACATTTACTGAATCCTTAAATGCACATGGTAAGAAGCGAAGATGTTAAACATGAACTTCTGCAAAAGAATATAGAGTTTACGGCAGATGCAGGTAGCTGAGGAAAAAATAATTGAGAATAAGTTCTTGCCAATGAGCAGAGCCTTAGTAAATATCCCAGACTCTCAACGGTAAGCTATGGAGAGCTACATCTTAGGAATGGGGAAAAACTAAAGGCATCTGAGCCTTATGAACACTATAAACCAACTAAAAATCAACTTAGATGTGAATGGGTTAACACGAGCTTGACTCTAACCAGAAGGCTGGAGGTTCAAACCCACCAGAAGGAAGGTTTGGCAATCTACTCCCATAGTGATACCGCCTCGGAAACCCAAGACGGGGTAGCTATGAGTTGAGTCTGATTCAACGGCACCTAACAACAACACCCCTAGTCAGGCTGCCTCCCAGAGGGCAAGGCTTATCATCTATGGAGGATGAGAGCATGATCCAGAGATGATAATTTTTCATACATAATTTTTGTCATTCAAGTAAAAATTATGAAGAACAGCAAGCTGTGAAAGGAATGGGAGAGGGGGTAGGATAGCAGACCCATAATTAACCCAGTAACCCTTTCGATGCATAGCTTTCTGGAGGTCTTTGTGTGGCACCCACAGATTTCTGCTGCTTCGTCCTAGCCAAAGTCTATTTATTATCAGACTCTTCACCACACCTTAAACTCCTTGAGTTTCTCCTCCCTGCATTGCTGTCTGGAAATTGTCACCAGGAAGAAAACAGAATATCCATAGAGACCATCTCATTTGCTTCTCCTTTTTTAATAATCTCACTGTTTGCCCAGTTTTTAAATTGTTTACTGTGAGAGTGCAAATCTGATACAGGTTGGTCCTTTAGGGTCAGAGATGAATTCTCCCTATTCATGTTAAAATCTCTTATGAAATAAGTAAGAGTTTATTTAGATATGTTAATCTGATCAAACATATCTACAAACCTTCTGCAGCAAAAGTCATTTTAACAGCAAAAGTCATTTTGTATGAAAATGATTGGGAATGAGACAATGGTTCCTACTATAACTATTTCAATTCAATCTCATTTTGGAGGGTTATCATCAGTTCAATAAGCCAAGGGGGAAAAAAAGTCCATAAGGATTGGGAAGGAGGAAATCCATCAATTATTTGCAGAAAACATTAAGGATTAGGTAAAAAGTCCAAAGTCTCAATGACAATTCTTGGACTCTATATGTGAATTTAGCTTGGAAACTGGAGGCAAAACTAAGATAACAGATACAGAAAATGTAGGCATTACAGTAAAACATTTTAAAAAACCAAAAACCTAAGAATAATTGTAAGGAAATAAGTGCAAAATTGTGATGTAGAAACCTAAAAAACAATCATGAAAAAAAAAATTCTAAATATCTAAATAAATTGATAGATACAGCATTTTCATAGATTCTTTTACTCATTTGTCTGTTTGTTGTACCATGGTGTCTTGTTTGTTGCTATGATATCAGAAGCTATGCCACCAGTGCTTCAAACTTCATCAGTGTCACCCATGGTGGACAAGTTTCACTGGAGCTTTTAGACTAAACCAGACTAGGAAGAAAAACCTGGTAATCTACTTCTGAAAATGAGCCAATGAGAATGCTTTAATAACAACTGAATATTATTCAATATAATATTGGAACATGAGCTGCCTCAGATTGGAAGGCACTACACAAAAGTGGCACCAGTGTACTCAAACCCAATGATCATGAAGATGGGGCAGGACCAGGTAATGTTTTGTTCTGTTATACATAAGGGTGCCATGAGGCAGACAACGCAATGGCAACTAACAACCACCAATTCGTAGATTGGAAAACAATATTTTAAAGATACCAATTCTTCCTAAATTAATCAACACAATTCAAATAAACTATCAAGACTTTTTTTAATTGGCAAGATCTTTCTAAGATTTGTGTGGAAATCAAAAGGCTAAGAACAGCAGAGAAAAATCTAGAAAAAAATTGGAGACTTACCCTACTAGATATCAGATTTATTATAAAACACAAATATTGTGACTGTGTGGTCTTTGGCACAAAGATAGGAAAATAGACTGAAGAAGCAGAATGAAAAGTTCTCCAAACCAAAATATATATTGTTGTTGTTGTTGTTATGTGCCGTGGAGTCGTACCTGACTCATAGCGACCCCTCCTTGGGTTTCCGAGGCAGTATCACTACGGAAGTAGATTGCCCCATCTTCCTTCTGAGGAATGGCTGGTATAGTCATTTGCAATGCAAGTGGAGAAAAATTAGGTGTGTCCATTTTGTAATTTTAAATGTCTGCACATTTGTACCCTTATTACTCAGTAATTCTACGCTTCACTATATACTCAGTAGAAATTTATCTAACATGCTGAAAAATGCACGTATAAGAATGGTTATAACAACATTTTTCATAGTAGCAGAGCATTGAAAACAATCCAAATGTTTATTAACTGTAGAATAGATAAAAATTGTGGTACATTCACACAAAATAAACAATATATTCACAGGAAGGAATGTACTACTTGTATATAGATAGCAGAAATATAGCTCATAAACAGATGCTGATCAAAAGAAGGCATATACAAAAGAATGTACAATGAATAATAGCTTGACTGATTTTCAACCACATATAGATGCTATATCAGTCAAAACTAATATATGGCAATGGAAATCAGACCACACAGTGGTCACAAGGAAGGGGCATGAGAAAGAATTCTAGATGCAGATTGTGTTCCAAATCTTGATCTAAGTAATAGTTAAATGGGAGTGTTCATATCACAAAAACTCATCCAGTTCTATACATGTGATTTTTGTGCTTTTCTGTAGGTATTATACATTCTGGGTGTATATTATATCTCAATTAAATTCACACAAGCACAAGATATTACAGTGGAGAAAGAAAAAACCTATGGAAACTTATAATATGCATCACTATACATAAGCAATACAAAGTGACAAATAACTATCTGTAATATAGTTCAAAGTGGAATAAGATTGGTATTACCTTGGTAGAGGTGAATGGAATTGGAAAAGAAAGACATTCTAAAAAAGATGAGATTTAAGATGAAACTCAAAAAAAAAAAAAAAACTGTAGTTTATTGTTAGGCAGAAATAGGGAGTGGTTATTTTAGCACACGAAAAATCTCCTCCTCAAAATGGGCTACATATGTAAGAAAAACTAAAAAGAGCTTTATTTGGATTATAATTGATAATATGAGAATAGGTTGGAAATGAATATAAAGGTTATATTTTGGATGACTTCAAATAACAGAGTAAGGAATTTGGATTTCTGTAGACCCTGGAGAGCCATTTAACGTTTACGAGCAGAAGAAAGGCGTGATCAAAGTTATGCTCCATAAAAATAAATCCATTGACCTCAAGATTATTGGAAGGAGAAGAGAATTGATGTAGCAAGAAAATATAAATGGATATTACAAAAATCTATTCATTTTCATTTAGCAAATAGTTATTAAAGTCCACTGACTGGCTCAGGGAAAATTTGTAAATGCTTACATTAGATCATGGTAGTAGGATGGGTTATAAGAGACATACATGACATCTCTATTATGGAATGATTTAAAAAATTATTTATTGAGTAGTACTAATAAAAATTGATGGCAGTGTATAAATTAAGAATATTATCATTTGCCACAAACAGAAATCTCTAAATATATAGCAGTTTATTTTTCCCACATCATAAAAAGATGATAGATAAATATTGCTAATATGGGTTCAGTTTCTGAACAATGTCATCAAGTACCCAAGATTGTTAACTATCCTTTGGCATTCTGAGACTGTTGGTTTCTGTTGCAGCCATACCTCATGATCACAAAATATCTGCCATATCTCTGATATAGCTCTTGATCAAAGAGAGAGAATTAAGGGCAGTGTCCGGCGATTCTGACACCATCCCCTCAGATTTCCTTCAAGTTCTCATAGGCTAGGACGGGATTACTTATTTAACCCCAGCTGAAATGGAGGCTGTGAAAGTGTTGGAGGAGGAGATATATATATATATATATAATACACTGCCCTGGGCTGGACACATTGCTGCTCTTAACAAAATCATGATCCTGTTACTAGGAAGAATGTGGAAAAGTGACCTTGGCCTTAAGAGAGTTTTCCACAGGTGACAACATAAAACATTACGTTTAAGAGATGATGCTTGCTCATAAAAACCATATCTGGTAGATCTGAAAACTTATTTACCTGTAAGAAATAAACTACATTAAGATAGAATTTTATTTGTCAACTAGTGGATATAAAATAGGTCCTTGAGTAGTGCAAACAGATTGCACTAAAGGTTGGCAGTTTGAACCTACCCGGTGGCACAAAGAAGAAAGATCTGGCTATCTGCTTCTGTAAAGATTACAACAAGAAAACACAGTTGAACACAGTTCTACAATGTAACACATGGGTTGACCATGATTCAGAATTAATCTAAGGTAATAGGGTTGTGTGGGATATATTTTCCATTTTTCTGTATATTTTCAGTTAAGCTATTTATTTGTTTTTCCTCCCCAAAACTACATTTGGTCACATATAGTGTAAAAGTATTAACTTAAAATACATTAAAATGGATGGTAAAATTACTTAAAAAAATTAGGAGTGGAGAAATTGATGTGATCTTATGAATGAGTTTTGCATTCATTACAACTTAGTCGAAAACAGGATGAGTATAGGATTTCTCATCTTTTTTATTTTTTATTTTTAAATAAACAGATTTATTTTGAGAAATATGTTTTCCATCACTGAAGACATGAATGATTAATATGACCTTTTCAGGCTTTATATGAGAAATATTAATAGCAGGAGGCTAAGAGATAAGTTATGTCCTTCATAAGGGTTGCTTCTTACAAGCTAATCTTTCTGGTAGAATTAATATCCCATTCCTTCCCTTAGGCTTCATTACCTGAAACCGATCATTTTACATTTGTTTTAATGGTCTTAAGAATTTTAATATAGCTATATATTTAATTGCAAACTTTCTCAAACTTCTTTATTGTAATTCTTGGAAGTAGGCACCATGTCTGCCTTATTTATTATCATATTTCTATTACATATTGCAATCAATAAATAGTTATTGAATAAATAACTCAATATGCAATATAAAAATAAGTATAAGGAGTATTGCATTTTTTTCCCAAACAGTAATTCTAATGGATCTAGCACTAATTCTAAGAGATATATTAATCTTACCCATATGGAAATTTTTTCTATGAGCTCTCTTTAAGAGTTTAAGTCAGAACATCTTAAATGGTTTGAGTCTGTTTCTCCACTTATATTTGAAAGGACCTAGTGTGGCATCTTCTTGTCTTGAGTCATTCAGTGGATAGTGTAATGATCAAAAGACCTTCTAAGGGCAGTTGAAATAATATTACCCTGGAACATTATTACTGATTATCCAAATGTCAGGGTAGAGATTATTGACCTAAGGAAATAAAAGATTAATATCCATTTGGCTACTCTTAAATATTAGTTTCTGGAAGCAGTCTTTGCAAAATATTGGGTAATAGCTAGTTCATGGTTCAGTCCTGAAATTCCTGCCTGAGTGCTGTATTGTAGGTTAAGAAGGGATTCATAGCCTTCAGAAACAAGAACAAGAAGTTGCATTCAACAATCTCTCATCAAAGTTGATAAGCCTGACTTTCATTCTTGCCCAGACAGATGGCTGTTGCCCTTCTTCACAGATGCAGCCCACAAGGATATTTGCAATCAGGCCAAGAGTTTCTTCACAACAGAGCTGTGAATCTGCTCAAGTATCTGGAAACTAAACAAATTGAAACTCCAGATTTCTGTACAGCACTTTATGGAAAAGATAATTTCAGCTGGAAAGTTTTAAAGGTATGTTGTCACCAATCAGATGTGTTGATCATGATAGAGCCCAAGTATGGCACCTGAATAATATAACGATGCATATATATATATATAAGCTTTATGCATTCATGAGTGTTTAATGTATTTCACCAAAAGTTAAAATAAAAAATGATACAGTGAGAAAAGGACGAGTGGTTAATTGAACAAATTACCAGTTAAAATTCTGAAATATTGAGCCCAGATGTCAAGCAAAATGATGATGCATTTGACAGAAATAGGAAAGGAAGGAAAGGAAAGCTAGTCCACTTTAAGAGTGTTTATCTACATACAATTTGAAATTCTTGTTCTGGAATGGCTGGAAACCAGAATTAAACAAGAGACTCTCTATGAAGTGGAAGAGAGTGTGAATCAGATCCTGAGCAAAGCATTTAGAAAAAAACAATCATCAAGAAGGATTTCTGGGAGGAGTGAGGAGGTTTAGTTAGTTTACCTAATCCTATTGTGGTCCAAATTGGTCCTGCTTTACTTTTCACTTCCATTCATTATTTCGCTTCAAAACTCTGGCTTCATATTCCAAGTCCAATTCTGAACTTGTATTCCTATCTGTAGTTGACAGCCAATTTAACATTTCTGACCTCCCAGACCTTGTATCAGCATTATGCTTCTATATGAGTGTCTATGCTAGCCTGTCGAAGGGGAGGCTGGGTAGGTAGTATCTATCTTTTACCTTTTAAGAGGAAAAAAAAATGTGGTATTTAATAATACCTTTACAGGAAGGCTATATTTATTCCAAAATAGCACTTTATTAGAGCTATAAACAATGCAATTAATCATGCTCTACCTCTTTATGGTATGCAAATGTGTACATCTAAAAGGAAAAGATTACTTAGAACACTAGGAATGAGTCACAGTGCGCCCGTGACACACTTCAAAATGGACAAAGAGGAAAGTGCTTTTGAAATAATACAAATTATAATTGGTAACATGTATTGAATACTTACCATGTGTCAGGCACCATACTAATCTATTAGGGGAAATGTTAAAACAATAAGAGTATCTGGAATTTTGAATTTCTAATTGGGCCCCAGTCAAAAAATGATGAATATACTGTAATCGAATGATCCTTACTTAAATTTACACATTTCAATAGTATAAATTTTTTTTTTTTTTTTTGTGACTCTGAGTTCTGGCTTTTTTAAATGATCTCAAATATAATTTATAGGAAGGAAAATATGTTCACCTGAATTTCCTGGTTAGGAAATGGAACTAAGTTGTACTTGGAGTGGCTCTTTCAAGTAGTAAAGATAATATGTTGTTGTTGTTGTGGGGTGCTGTCGAGTTGTCTCTGACTCATAATGACCCTATGTACAACAGAACGAAACACTGCTTGATCTTGTGCCTGTCTCACAATCTTTGCTATACCTGAGCCCATTATTCCAGCCACTGTGTTAATCCCTCTTGTTGAGGGTCTTCCCCTTTTTTGCTGACCTTCCACTTTACCAAGCATGATATCCTTCTCCAAGGAATGGTCCCTTCTGACAACATGACCTAAGTAGGTGAGACAAAGTCTGGCCATATAAGCTACCCCAAATACATCAACTAGTAAGCCCATTTGGCGTTAATGCCTCTAACATACAGTTCTTTCACATGGACTTTCTTTTTTCTATTCTCCTTCTTGAGGTTTCTGATTATTCTTTGACACCTGACAGCTACCATGACAGTGGAATGATCCCTGAAGTTCTCCCCAGCACTTACTGACTAAGCCAGGTGTTCCCAATCTTGAGGTCATCAGATTAACCTAGAAGGCTTGCTAAAACAGATGATTGAGTCCCTCAGAGACCACATTTTGAGGATTACTGCAACAACATAATGTTAGGTTTATTGGCTGTTCTCTTTCAGATGCATTAAATGTAGTAGTGCATGTGCCAATTTGCTTGCTGCATTATTAAAATAAATAATTTATATTGCCATCACTAATCTCTTCCCTGAACTCCAGACTCATATATCTAATACCTATTCTATGTCTCCATCTGTACATTTAATAACCACCTTAAACTTAACATATCCAAAATTGAACTCTTGATTTTTACCACCCATCTGGTTCTAAAATGAGTACTTATCTGGTCCTGTCTAACAAATCTTAAAAGGAAGCTCCAAAAAGATCAGACTTTTTCCATATAACTGTGTCCCCCCAAAATTATTTGAGGATAAATTTCAAGATGTATAGAAATATAAACATAACCAGATCTAAAAAGATAAAATTTGTAATAGTTGGCTTCCAAACAAACAAAAAACTAGCAGCACTAAAAAGCCAATATTCAAAGTGAAAAAAAAAAAAAAAGTCTCAATTCAAAGTTCTTGGCCCAGTAACTATTTTATAATCTCAGTAGCACTGTACCTAAAAAAGAAATCAAATGTGTAGCTCAAAAATTCCTATGCAAGAAAAACATCAAGCCTATATAATTTCATTGGTAAATTCTACTAAATATATGAAGAAGAAACTAATATCAATTTTACAAAAAAAAAAATCTTCCAGGATATCATTGCAAGAAATGGTTCACATAATTTTATGTCTTAATGATACCGCCTCAGAAATCCAAGGAGGGGTAGCTATGAGTCGGGACTGGCTCGACAGCAGTGAGTGTATGAGTAAGAGTAATATATACTCTCATCAAACCAGGAATAAAAGAGAAGTTTCTCTGCCTGATAAAAGTCGTGTGTGTATATGTATATATATAGTAATACCATATTTGATATTAAATAAAATCAGGAAAACTAGGGAAAAAATCAGGAAAAATAAAATACACACATACACAAAAGATATAAAGGTATCTATATTGAAAATTATAGATACCTTTATTTCTTTTGTGTATGTGTGTATTGTATTTATTTATTTAATATTGAACAGTGGGAGCTCTGGTAGCATAGTGGTTAAGGCACTTGACTGCTAACCAGAAGGCTGTCGGTTCAAACCCACCAGCCACTCCTCAGAAGGAAGATGGGGCAGTCTACTTCTGTAGTGATACTGCCTTGGAAACCCAAGGAGGGGTCACTATGAGTCAGGTCCAACTCAATGGCACATAACAACACATAACAATATTGCAAAATAAAAATTAAAAACTATTTTTTACCTTTTCTTCAAAGTGACATCTTTGTTTTTTTTACACTCTGAAGACATCTGTAGCAGTAGATTTGCCTAATGCAATACTTCATTTGAATTCACTACTGATATAAATTAGAAGATATATAAACAAATGTGCCAATGATATATTCATGAATTGAAGGCTCAATATTTTTTAATGTTAAAATTTCTTGAAATGTATATGTTGATTATATACAATCCCAATCAAAAGAATTGTAAGAATTTGAAAAGCTGATTCCAGAAATCATGTAGAAGTGCAAAAGATCTAGAATGACAAAAATCCTTTTGAAAAAATAAAATTAAGTTGGAGATAAACACTATCTAATTCCAAGGCTTGCCATAAATCTATAATAATCAGGAGAGTGTGGTATTGACATAAAGATAGACAAAGAGATCAAAAGATCAAAAGAATAGTATAGAGTTCAGAAATAGATCTACATGTATATGCACAACTGCTTTTGATAAAGTTGTAAAGACAATTCAGTGAAGAAAAGATATTTTTTTAAAAAATAAATAGTACTGGAACAATTGAGTTTCCATATACAAAACCATACACTTAAATAAAGAAACCATGTCATCTTTAAAAGTTAACTAAATATGGAACATAGAGCTAAAATCTTAAAACATCTAGAGGGAAATATGATAAAGTCTTTGTGACCTTGAGATAAGTAAGGATTTCTTAGATATAACATCAAAAGCATGATCTATTAAATAATAAATTGAGATATTTTACTCCCTCAAAATTAAAAAAAAAAAAAAAATGTCTGTTCTTCAAATAATACTGTTGACAGAATTAAAAGAAAAATCACAGACTGTGAGGTGACATTTTCAAATCATGTGTCTGTTAAGTCATTGCCATCAAGTAGATTCCTCCTTGGGTTTCTGAGGCAGTACCTCTACCGAAGTAGATTGCCCAGTGTGTCTTCTGAGTAGTGGCTGGTGGGCTTGAACCACCAGCCTTCTGGTTAGCAGTCAAATGCACTATGTCACCAGAACTCCTGTATCTGTTAAAGGACAAGTATTTATTAAAGAACTTGTACCCAAAATTTATAAGCAACTCTGAAAACTTAAGAAAATAAATAACTAATATTTTTAAATAAATAAATAAACAAATATTTTGGGGGAGAAGCCTGGCAAAGAAAACACACAAGTGGCAATTAGTCACAGAAATGTATGTTCAACATCATTAGTCATTTGTTGTTATGTGCCGTCGAGTTGGCCCCGACTCATAGCGACCCCTCCTTGGATTTCTGAGGCAGTATCACTACGGAAGTAGATTGCCTCATCTTCCTTCCTAGGAGTGGCTGGTGGGTTTGAACTGCCAGCCTTCTGGTTAGCAGTCAAGTGCCTTAGCCACTGTGCTACCAGAGCTCCCTAAAATTACAACTAGACACCACTAAACACTTACTAGAATTAATAAAATTAAAATGACTGAACATACCAGCATTTGGGAAAAGTATGGAGGAAAGGAAAGAATATTTACTCTAAAATATCCTTTTCCTGGAGTAAAGGGGGGCAGTATAGGAAAGAAAAACACTGAGAAAAATACAGAAGCAAAGTATTTCAATAATATTCCTTTCTTTATTGTCAACACAACTCAAGAGAATGGTGTACCACTTTGTCACTTTTTCTCTGAGTGAGAGAAAGGAGAAATGTTGTTAATAAAATTGGGAGTTAACTCTGAGCGCTTAGTCATGAATTAGCCACTTGATGGAGGCATGCTTAAATTGCAAATTACTTTTAAAGCCATTAACAACCCCAAATTTAATAAAGTGCAATCTTCACACTGTTAAAGAGAGTAACAGATGTTGTTTTTAATGTTCAATGGAAAATATTTATTTGCTGCTATAATGCAATCCTGTTTTCCTGACCCTTTTATTCCCCCTCTACTTAGATTTGTTTTGTTTCATTTAAAAGCCCTGTTGCAAGATATCAGTGCATTGTTTTTTACAATTACTGTAGTTCAATCTTAAATAAATGTTATTTTTCATGGAGCTCCTCATAATGCTTATTTGAAGAATAAGAGCAAGTGTATAGTAATCTATGAGAGTAAAATGGAGAAAAGGCATTTTTTTTTTCTCCAGCCAGCATGGCAGATGAAGATCTGTAACCACTGAAAAACTTGTCTAATTTAGCGCAGCTTCCAGCTATGAGAGGGACTCAGTTGGCAAGTGTGCTTTCTCTTGGATGATCTTTCCTTTTTCTTTCTTATTTAAAGAAGACTAATTTTTTGAAGCCCTAGGCAACAGGGTCATGAGAAATAAGCAAAGCTTCTATCAAGAGAGTAATAGCATTCCAATGCTGGGGCAAATCACAGTCATAGACAGGAGAAAAGCAATCAGAACTTAAACGGCTGCAATCTGGAAGCTTCTCCTCAGAACCTGCATACAGTTAGTTCATCTATAAGTGCTGAACTAATGGCAGACGAAAAGGTGGTATCAAAACTACCTATATAGTTTAAGACTTTAAACACACACTGGGGGATTAATCCTTCATCAAATAAAAAATGAAAATTATAGTAATCCCCTTAACCATGAGACAAAACTGGTCTCTATCTATGTAGGGTGGGAGTGAGTAATACTTGTTACTGCATTGGCCACTCAGAAAGAACTCCCTCTGAGGGGATAATGTGTGACAACATCATCATTTTTATCAAATTATATATCTATATATCTAATTTATTTCTATATTTGTTGTTGTTAAGTGCTGTTGAGTCAGCGTCAACTCAAAGAGACCCTATGTACAAGTAACGAAACAGTGCCCAGTCCTGGATCATTTTCACAATACTTGTTATGCTTGAGCCCATCATTGCATCCACTGTGTCAATACATCTCATTGAGGGTGTTCTCCTTCTTTGCTGACCCGCTACTTTACCAAGCATAATATCCATCTCTATGCTTCTTGGTCTATGTACAGGTTTCCCATGGGAATAATTAAGTGTTCTGTAATTCCAATTATTCACAATGTTATCCATAATTTGTTATGATCCACACAGTGGAATGAGTTTGTATAGTCAATAAAACACAGGCAGATATATTTTCTGGTATTCTTTGCTTTCAGCTAAGATCCATCTGACATTAGCGATGATATCCCTTCTTCCACGTTCTCTTCTGAATACAGCTTGCATTTCTGGAAGTTCCCTGTCAATATACTGCTGCAACAGTTTTTGAATTATCTTCAGCAGAATTTTACTTATGTGTGAAATTAATGATATTATTTGATAATTTCACATTATGTTGGATCACCTTCTTTTGGAACTGGCACAAATATCAACTCTTCCAGCCAGTAGGCCCAGTGGCTGTCTTCCAAATCTCATGGGATAAACAAGTAAGCACCTTCAGTGGTGCATCCGTTTGTTGAAACATCTCAATGGCTGGAGTTGACCTTAATGACATGGATGGAGTAAAGTTTTGGAGACCTTTATTTGCTAATGTGGCACGATTCAAAATGGAAATAAACAGCTGCAGAGTATCAATAATAATAAAATGGTATATATGAAGTATGAATCTAGTAAAATAGGAAGTTGTCAAAAATGAAATGGAATGGATACAGGTTGATATCCTGGGCTTAAGTGAGTTGAAATGAACTGTTATGGACCATTTTGAATCAGACAATCATACTATATTTATTCTTGGGATGACAAAATGAAGAGGAATGGCCTTGCATTCATCATCAAAAAGAACATCTCAAGATCTATCCTGAAGTGCAATGCTGTCAGTGATAGGATAATATCCATATGCCTACAAGGAAGACAAGTTAATACTACTATTATTCAAATTTACACACCAACTACTAAAGCCAAAGTTGAAGAAACTGATGATCTTTACCAACGTCTCAGTCTAAAATTGACCAAGCATACAATCAAGACATTTTGATAATTATTGTTGTTGTTGTTATGCGCCGTGGAGTTGGACCTGACTCATAGTGACCCCTCCTTGGGTTTCTAAGGCAATGTCACTATGGAAGTAGATTGCCCAAGCTTCCTTCCAAGGAGTGGCTGGTGGGTTTGAACTGTTAGTCTTCTGGTTAGCAGTCAAGTGCCTTAGGCACTATGCTACCAGAGCTCCTTGATAATTATTAGTGATTGGAATTTGAAAGCTGGAAATAAAGAAGAAATATTGATAGTTGGAAATATGGCCTTGGTAATAGAAATGACACTGGAGATCACATGATAGAATTTTGTAAGACCAACAATTTATTCTTTACAAATATCTTTTTCAACAACATGAACAGTGGCTATAAACTTATCTGATGGACTACACAGAAATCAGATCAACTACATGTGTGGAAAGAGGTGAAAGAAAAGCTTAATAGAATCAGTTAAAGCAAGGCCAGGAGCTGACTGTAGAACAGACCATCAATTGCTCATGTACAAGTTCAAGTTGAAGCTAAAGAAAATTAAAATAAGTCCACAAAAGCCAAAATATGACCTTGAGTATATCCCACCTGAATTTAGAGATCATATGAAGAATAGATTCGATACATTGAACACCAATGACCAACGATCAGAAAAATTGTGGGATGACCTCAAAAACATCATATATGAAGAAAGCAATTGGTCATTATAAAGACAGGATAGGAAGAAAAGACCAAAATGGATGTCAGAAGAGACTCTGAAACTTGCTCTTGAATGGAGAGTAGCTAAAGTGAATGGAAGAAATGGTGAAATAAAAGAACTGGGCAAAATATTTCAAAGGACAGTCCAAGAAGACAAAGTAGAGTATTATAATGAAATATGCAAAGACCTGGAGTTAGAAAACCAAAAGGGAAGAACATGTTCAGCATTTTTCAAGGTGAAAGAACTGAAGAAGAAATTCATTCTTCAAGTTGAAATATTGAAGGATTTTGTGACTGCCAGAACTAACAAATCTGTCCTGAAAAAGTGAAGTCACAATGCTCCTTGGAAGTGAGAATGACCAGACTTCACCTCACCTACTTTCATCATGTTATCAGAAGGGACCATTCCCTGGATATCATGCTTGGTAAAGTGGATTGTCAGTAAAAAAGGGGAAGGCCCTAAATGAGATAGATTGACACAGTGATTGCAATGGTGGGTTCAGGTGTAGCAAGGATTGTGGGGCTGGCACAGGACTGGGCAGTGTTTTGTTCTGTTGTACAGAGAATAGCTATGAGTCGGAGCTGACTCAACAGACCTAGCAACAGCAACAGGGGCAAAATATTGACTGACTCAGAAAACATCAAAAGAAGATGTAAAAAATACACAGTCACTGTATCAAAAAGAATTGGTCTATGTCCAGCTATTTCAGGAGGTAGCATATGATCAAGAACCAATGATACTGAAGGAAGAAGTCCAAGCTTCACTGAAGGAATTAGGAAAGAAAACAAGGATCCAGGAATTTATATTAAATATCTGTATTGACATCTATGTTATCTATATTAATATATTTATATACATAATCTGTAGTTTCACCTTCTGGTCATCTAACTCCTAGTTCCTTCTTTTCCAGATCCAAATAAGAAAAATAGTGATCAGAAAAAGAAAAAAAAAGTTAAAGAAAAGAAAAAAAAAAAAGTTCAATTTAGTCTTCCTGGATGTGGAATATCTACTCCCATAAGAAAAGGAATACCTTTTCTCTCTTTCAGACAAATTCTAGAAGATTGATATATTAAATAATCAAAGTTTGCTCTTATCAAGTTATATTATTGTGAAGTTCCAAAAGTAATCTCACCCTTGATGATAGATGAAAAGATCGTTACCTTTTTAGTAACTGCAAAGATGATCTTTTTAGGAACTGCAAAGTGTGGAATATAAAGATATTATAGTTAAAAATGGTTATAACTATCAATTCAATTCTACAAATATTTACAGAATATAGAAACTGTTATATGTCAAGCACTTTGCCCAGTACTTCAGAAAGGAAACACAAAGATGGCTAAAGAACAGCCCAGACTCCAGAAAACTAAAGGAAGTTTAAGACAAGACTAATCCCAAAACTTCCTTTAGAGATATTCACAGATACGTAGATTGGGACTTCGGAGCTCTGGTAGCATAGTGCCTAAGGCACTTGACTACTAACCAGAAGGCTGGCGGTTCAAACCCACCAGCCACTCCTCAGAAGCAAGATGGGGCAATCTACTTCCGTGATATTGCCTCCGCAACCTAAGGAGGGGTCGCTATGAATCAGGTCTGACTTGACAGCACACAACAACAACAACAACATGAGTTTACAGGGAGATTAGTGAGTCAATCACAATGAGCTTTGTGGAATAAGTCCCGTTTCCCCAGGGAAGGATTAAGGAAGGTGATTTGGGCTCGGAGACCAAAATGAGCCAAGGCATCATGGGGGAAGTATTAGGATGCTTGGAGATGACCTGTGGGAAATATTCTGGTTGGAATTTCAAATGTCAGAGTTCTTGACACATACTTCATTCATATATATATACATATACATACATATATATATATAACTCACTACTGTTGAGTTGGATCTGACTAAGCGACTCCTTCTTGGTTTTCTAAGGCAATACCTCTAAGGAGGTAGATTGCCCAATCTTCCTTTTGAGGAGTGACCAGTAGATTTGAACCGCCAGCCTTCTGGTTAGAAATCAAATGCCTTAGGCACTATGCCACCAGAGGTCTCTCTCTCTCTCTTTCTCTTTCTCTCTCTCTCTCTCTCTTTCTCTCTCTCTCTCTCTATATATATATACACATAGTGTTTATTTGTTTTAAACTGTTTTGCAGGAAGGACAACATATATGACAAAAAATGGACCCAAATCATACATTAAAGTTTGATTTAATTTCTAAAAGTAATAACATTCTTGCAACTGGCACCTAACTAGTACCTAATTATAAATAACCTGATTATTTAGGATCAGCTTACAGAAATCCTCTCATGCCCACTTTTAGTCACCCACCCACAGTGATAATAATTATCCATTTCTCTATCATTGGATCACCATAGATTTGTTGTGCTTGGCTTAGAACTTAATTTTTCCACTGTAAGAGGTTATTTTTTGTTTGTTTTTGTCTCAACTCAAAATTTTTTTGCACCTCTACTAACTTTCTTATGTTAAAAAACTTAAAAAACACAACCCTCTATGTACAATTTTTCCAGTTCCAGAATGAGTCTAACTGCTGAAAACTCCTCCTGTGCTCTCTCTGAGGAAAGTCTATGTTACCTTCCTCTTGAGAAAGCTTTGTATTTTAATCAGGAACAACTAACTTTCAGGCCTGCCATCTAGAAAATTCCTCATCCAGGAAATGTATACAAATTCTCTCTCTATTGTTCTCAAAAGGATCATCCATCCCTGGATCGGTGACTCTCACAGTGTCTTGTACTGTTAATACTTGTCTTGGGGGAAAGTCGAATTTCTTAGGCTCATAAGCAGAGCTTCCCATCTTGGTTCCCAATCCTGATCATTACTTCCTCTAATCCCTGATATCTATTTCTATGTGTTTTCAAGGGGAATAAAAGGAGAGGAAAAAGGAAAAAAAAAAAAAACAAGAAAATGGAGGAAGAAGGAAGGGAGTGTGTACACATTCAGACATTTAATAAGATGATGAACGACTGCTGGAGAAGCTACCCCATGAAAGCTCTAAATGACACTTGTACACAGAGTCTGATATCATTTAAAGTTCGTTTTCAGGTTTGGACATCAGAAAGTGTTGATTTCCAAAAGCTTGTGTCCTAGTTCTTTTGTGCTGCTGTAACAGAAATACCCAAGTGGATGGCTCCAAGAAACAGAACGTTATTGCCTTACAGTGTAGGAAGCTAACTGAAAAAAAAAACCTCACTGCCATCAAGTTGATTCTGACTCATAGTGACCCCCTTTGGGTTTCCAAGGTATTAAATATTTACAGAAGTAGATTGGCCAGTCTTATGTAGGAGGCTGTTGTTGTTGTTGTTGTTATGTGCCGTCGAGTCGACCCCGACTCATAGCGACCCCTCCTTGGGTTTCCGAGGCAGTATCACTACGGAAGTAGGATTGCCCAACCTTCCTTCCGAGGAGTGGCTGGTGGGTTTGAACCACCAGCCTTCTGGTTAGCAGTCAAGTGCTTTAGCCACTATGCTACCAGAGCTCCTATGTAGGAGGCTAGAGGTCTTAATTCAGAGTGCCAGCTCTATGGCCTAGGTGAAAGACCCTTGATCTTGAGCTTCAGCTCTGCCTTCTAGCCCCACTGGAGCAAGCTGAAGGTTTCTCCTGACTCAAGAAGCTGCTGGCTGCTGAGGGTGATGAATCCAAGATTGAGAAGTAAAATGGAAGATTGTTGGCTCACAGGCTGCAAACAATCCCAAGATCCAAGTCCAGGAATTGGAGATGAAGACTTGCAAACCAAACGCAGGACCCTTTCCATGTATGCTGGAATCAGGCCACACCCAGAAGGCAACTCCCATTCAAGAGATTAACTGCTCACAGCAGATTCTACCATGGAGATGATCACAACATGTTCAGTCCCATCATGGGGAATAACTATACCCAGCAGCAAACAACTCAAAATCACAGCCCACCCAATTTGACACATAACCTTAACTACCACAATTGTCATAGTGAGAAACTTTCCCCTTGTAATCATTCATGCTATTGAAATTTCTGGAAATGGTAAAGTTCATTTTATACAATACATCCTAATTACAATTCCACTGTGAGTAAACACACTCAACGGATTCTATGTCTGCTGTAAAAAGAGAAGTATTAATCATTTGAATAGTATTTATATTTTGTTTGGAATTTAAACAGCACACAGAAGTTCAGTGGTTCAAACCCACCAGCCACTCCATGGAAGAATGACTGGGCAATCTACTTCCATAAAGATTTACCTCCTTGGAAAACAAATGGGGGTCGCTATGAGTCAGAATTGACTTGATGACAGTGGGTGTAACATTATCTCCATAAAGATATTGATCAAAGGCAAGCATCCTAAAGAGGAACAGTGGGTTTAATTTTCAAGATATAATGCAATTTTTAAAAATGGAATATTACTGTAATATTCAGCTTACTACTGAAAAGTACTTTCTCTAGATAAAATATCTCTCATTATAATACTCAATATACAAATACCAGTATGAGAGAGTATATATTTTTATTATTTCCAAATAATTCAGAGGAAGCAGAATTTAAATGTTGTAAATCAGCTTGAGAGAAAAATTTTTTCAGATTGATTACTGAGCTATGTAATTTCCACAAATGTCTATTGAGTGCTAAGTATCTGTTTAACATTTGTTGGACCTTGGAGATACAGAATCAACTACATCATTTGTCCTGTATCTCAAGGAGTTTTTGATATAACCTAGGAGTCAGTGAATGAATCAGTGAAAACAGTGTGATACATTGCATGACAGAGCTACACAGTTCTGATGGAAACCTAGAAAAGAAGCTTCCTGTCCCACTTTTATGTGAAAAGCTTTCCAAAGCTCCAGTCACATGGATTTGAAGACTAGATGAGTCTTAGGAGGGAAAGGTGGTACAGGGATAAACTTTATCTCATTAATCATCATAGCAGTTGTACATGTTAGGAATCCTTAACCACATTTTAGAGAAGAAAAAACTGAATACTGGCACTATATTTTGGCCCACATCAGCTGCATACAAATTTCCATTCATACTTCTACTCTATAATATGAGATATTTGACAGGAGGTTACTTATTCAATACTATATTTTTCTTATATAATATTTCACAATTCCAAATATCTTCATACAACTTGTTTTAAACTCAAAGCAACCTTGTGAAGAGCAATGTATGCATTATTATTCCCATATTTCATATGGGAGAATAGAGGCTTAGAGTTATAAAATTATTGGCCTAAAATCACTTTGGATTACTATAGTGAAACCAAAGTCATTCTGTTTCCATATATTGGATTATACACAGGGTATTTTGTGCTCTCGCTCTCTCTCTCTCTCGCTCTCTCTGTCTCTTTCTCTCTCTCTATATATATTCCTTCTATATGTGTTATATATATTATTCTGCTATATATGTACATAAAGGAGCTCTGCTGGCGTATTGGATAAGGCACTTGACTGCTAACCGGAAGGTTGGCAGTTCAAACCCACCAGCCACTGCATGGGTGGAAGATCGGGCAATCTACTTCCATAAAGATTTACAGCCTCAGAAACCCAATGGGGGTAGCTAAATGTATATATAAAACCAAAACCAAACTCACTGTCATCAAGTTGGTTCTGACAAGGATATCATTGCTGATGTCAAATGGATCTTAGCTAAGAAAAAAGAATACCAGAAAGATGTCTATCTGTGTCTTATTGACAATGCAAAGACATTTGACTGTACGGATCATAACAAATTATGGATAACATTGAGGAGAATGGGAATTCCATGCTTAATTAAGTTCATGAGAACTTAATTGTTCTCATGAGTAACCTGTACATAGACCAGGAAGCTGTCATTTGAACAGAACAAGGAAATACTGCATGGTTCAAAGTCATGAAAGGTGTACATTAGTGTTGTATCCTTTCACCATACTCATTCAATCTATAAGCTAAGAAAATGATCTGAAAGGCTGGACTATAGCAGAAGAACATGGCATCAGGATTGGCGGTAGAAATATTAATAACCTCTGATATGCAGATGACATAACTCTGCTTACTGAAAGTGATATGACTTGAAGGACTAACTGATGACGATCAAAGACTACAATCTTCAGTATGGATACAATTCAACATAAAGAAAATGAAAATCCTCACAAACGGCCCAATGAGCAACATCATGGTAAATGGAGAAAAGTTTAAAGTTGTCAAAGATTTTACTTGGATTCATAATCAATGCCCATGGAAGCAGCAGTCAAGAAATCAAAAGGTGTAATGCATTGGGCAAATCTGCTACAAAAGAACTCTTTAAAGTGTTAAAGAGCAAAGATGTCACTTTGAAGACTAGGTGGGCCTGACCCAAGCCATGGTATTTTCAATAGCCTCATATACACGTGGAAGCTGGGAAATGTGTAAGACTGAAGAATTGATGCATTTTTGAATTAAGGTATTGGAAGAGAATACTGAAAATTCTATGGATCGCCAAAAGAACAAATTCTGTCTTGGAGGAGGTATTGCCAGTATTCCTTAGAAGGGAGAATAGCCAGATTTTATCTCAGGTACTTTAGTCATTTTCTCAGAAGGAATCAGTTCCTGTAGAAGGATATCATGCTTGGTAAGGTAGAAAATCCGTAAGATAGGAGAAGAACCTCAACCAATGGATTGACACAATGGCTGCAATGATGAGATCAAGCATCACATGATTATGAGAAGGACACTTGACCTGGCAGTGTTTCATTGTGTTGTATGTAGAGTCACTATAAGTCATGTTCAACTCAACAGCACCTAAAAAACAACATTCTCACAGTAACTGTGATAAAATGGAAAACCCCTATATTATATATACTTTTAATATGTAGATTATAATCCTTTTCTCTTAAAATAAGAGTATTATGATTAATTTTGAAAAACTAGAACTTGAACTGGGTCAATTCAGAGAAGAAATAAAGGATATGCTGCCTTATATACTGGGAAACATTAGAATGCATGAAAAGATACACATATCTTGAAAATATATCTAAAAGATTGTTATAGAGAGTTTCCCTCTTGGGAGCAGGGAAACAACTTTTCAAGCAGTTTCATGAAGGACCCCCTATAAAACAAGTTGAACAAATTATACTTGCATGTCTCCAGGAAACAAATGGTTCTTTGAGTGTTTTCACAGAACTGCAATCAATTGAAGCTTCTATTAGTTTCAATAAAATCTGTGCAGTTAATTATAATTAAAGAAAAAAAATTAGAGTCCTCAGGAGCTCAAATTTATATAAGGCAAACTTTTAGAAAACATGTGTTCAACTAGCCTAATTTAATTTCAGAAATCATGTTAGACACATGAGGAATAATAATCTCATACGTTCTTTAGTCCTGTCAGCTCTACCTGAAGAGTTAATTAGAATACTAGAAAATGTTGGCTCAATCAACTACGCACTGAGATAGACAGTTTTCAGGAAAAGCTAGTAATTGATCCAAGTGATATTTAAAAGTCATAAGTAAATGAGTAGAGACAAGGTTGTAATTTTCATTTTCATCATGGATTTTATTTTCTTTTATCAAAGACGTAATAATACTGAACAGCCTTCAAATAATTTAAGGATTCGTAGTGGTTTTACCTTTCATATCCAATTAATTACTTAACATTATAATGATGGCCAACCACACAAATGGAAGTTTAGAAACAGGCTACAGTGATGGATTATCTACTTGTTGCTGAGATGAACATGAAGAGAGCATAATATTGCAGATGCTTCGATATTTAAGGTCCAAGGAAAGAGAAATTTTACAAAATTAAACTCAGTGCTCTTACATAGGTAAGTAACTGATGAGTTTGCCAAGCATTACAGATTATTTTCTTAAATCAACTTTTTTTATTTTTTCTGGCATATATTCCAATTATAGTAAAAGCAAATACAGTACATGCTATACTTTGTCATGTGAGGTATAATATTTTCAATTTATAATCTTTGCTGTGAATATATTGGAAGAATAAAAATAAAGTTGAAAATGGGACAAGTTGTTTTTTTTTTTTTTTTTAACCACAAAGTTATATTCATAAATTCAAGTACATGGAACCATTGTAAGACTATAATTCCCACACCTAATTGTATACTAAAATAGTTTTTGTAGTTGTCAAAATGTAGGTTTGGAGGACCCAATTCATTCAGTGTTGGTGTGACCATGAAGCTATTTTTTTTTTTTAATTGTGTTTATTTTGTTGTCATTGTTAAGAATATACACCATATACCATTATATAACAATTCAGCAATATCTATATATACAGTTACATTCTTTGAATATTTCTATGTATACTGATTACATTCTTTGAGTTGTACAACCATTCTCATCCTCCTTTTCTCTGAGTTATTCCATCCCCATTAACATAAACTCCCTGCTCCCTAAGGTTTCTATCTCGTCTTTTGAACTGTTGTTGTCAATTTGTTCACATAAATCTGTATTTTCAATATCCTCCATGATTATGATGATGCACAGCTGGATTTGAGAACCACAATGATAAGATATTCATATCAAATATTAAATGTATGGTCCCAAAATATATATCTGAAGATGATTTGAAGTTGTGAAGTACATTAAAAGAATGGTTTTATAATAAGTAGCTTCCACATTTAGTGTTGTTTTGGTTCTGTAGTACCACTCTAATTGAAAATACCACAAATATTTTGCTTTAACAG
Organism: Orycteropus afer afer; assembly: GCF_000298275.1. Classification (NCBI taxonomy): domain Eukaryota; kingdom Metazoa; phylum Chordata; class Mammalia; order Tubulidentata; family Orycteropodidae; genus Orycteropus; species Orycteropus afer. Next base: position 177,348 of record NW_006921792.1, on the reverse strand, counting down.
ATAGTGATTTATTCTCCTGCAGTTTAGGGGCTAGACATCCAAGTTCAAAGTGCCAGCTCTGGTGTCTGGGTGAAGTTCCCTCAACCATGGGCTTCAGCTCTGTCTCTTGTTCCAAGCCCACTGAAGCTGGAGGCTTCTCTTAACTCAGATAGCCTGCTGGCTGTAGAGGCTGACAAACCCAAGGTTGACAAGTAAAATGTCACAGTCCCAAGACTATTAAGCAATCTGGTAGGCCATGAGTTTAAGTCCAGAAACAGTCACAAGATTGATAGGCAACATAGATTTTGGTGAATGAAGTCTTGGCTACATGAAAGGTCCAAGTATGCCAACAGGTTCAAGAGTTTTATCAAAGTGTCTTCTTATATACTGGAAGCTGACCACATCATACAGGCAAATACTCAGCTGCTCATAGTAGATTCCACAATGGAGTTGATTACCAGTCTTATCATGGGAATTCACTATATTCAGCTGCCCAGCCATTCAAAACCAGGCCCAGACAAGTTGACACATAACCTTAATTACCACAAGCATTAAATACTGCAAAATATTGAGTGCCTAGCAAAGTGCTTCTCAGTAACTAGGACTTCTCAAAAATTGTGGTTCCCTCCATCTGGTTCACCTTTCCTTTCTGTTTTGTTACGATCATTTGGCTGCTTTGGCCATGGATAATAGTTCCCCAGGGTTAATACATGAAAACTTGATAAACTCTTCTCCCACACTGCAGAGTAGTAGAGAACACTGGCATTTAAAAATAAAGGATATATGCCATCATCTCAGAAGTGGCCCAATGAGTCCCTTCATAGTCTTCCAAATACCGACATATAATTATAGTTATCACTCTTGATTACACTATTAAAGATATGCTTGATATTCTTGTAAGCATTTGAATAAATTATTTCATATAGCAAATACCTATATACATGCAAAGACCATTGTGTTTTTGTTGTTGTCCGATGCCTGAAATCAGTTCTGACTCATAGTGACCCTAGGTACAACAGAATGAAACACTGCCCAGTCCTGCACCATTCTCAAAATCCTTGCTATGCTTGAGTCCATCGTTGTAGCCACTGTACCAACCCATTTCATTTACTATCTTCCCTTTTTTGCTGACTCTCCACTTTACCAAGCATGATATCCTTCTCATAACCAAGACTTTTATAAAGACCATGGGGCATATATTATTGCATCCATTTTACAGATTGGAAACTAAGAGTTCCACAGGGTTGTCTGGCTATTGGTTACACTCTTAAAGAGGCAGCATGTACTCTTATGAGCATTTGAATACATTATTGCCTCCAATCCTCACATACATACACACAAAAACACAGGTATTTGTAACTGCATCCATTTTACATATCAGAAACTAAAGGTTCCACAGGGATGTCTGACTCCATGACATATATCTTTAAACTCCCAAGAAATTAAAAAAACAAACAAACAAACAATATAGTCACTTAACAGTTAACAATGACTACAAAATGTTGGCTTCACAAATATAATGTAACTAAGAATAAAGTATCCCAGAACTATCTCCCTCATGGCCAGAGCATAAGGGGTCCTTCCCCATATGCTCTCCCTTGTCTCTGAAGTGCTTGGTTCAATGAAGGTAGCCTGTTTAAGTTTAGGACGTCATCAATCAGGCACTGTAGAGCCAGTGGGCACTAGAGACCTTCTATTACGTTTTCTTATGAGTCACTGGTAAAGCATAGTAGTTTCTTGCCTCTGGCATTCTGTAGGAAAGACAGGAACAAAAGAAAACAGGCAATTTGCCCCTGTCACATAGATTAATCAAGAAAGGCATAACCTTTGTATCTTTAGCTGGTCTCCAATAAGGGGAAAGGGCATTATGATAGATACAAGCAAGAGTCACTTCAGTCATCTGTAACAGTCCTGGGACATAAAGCAAGGGGCTTAAAGCTTTCGGTAAAAACATGTATTTTTCTCTATTGAAGATTCTGTAATTATTACCTTTGTTCCCTCTATCATGCCTTATTGTGAACTACTTCAGAGGAAAGAAGCAAGTTCTGAGATCAAAGGAAAAAATTGACTCAGAAAAAAAAAAGAATTATCCTTCTACTAAACACACACACATACACACATTCTGTTGTTATGGCAACATGAAATCTAAGAATGACACACCAAATAATATGGTATCAAGACATATCACTATCATCAAATGTTAGAATAAATATGCTTCGGCTCCTGCATATGACATGCTGTGCTGTTTCCTTCTCTTCCCAGGTTTCTTACTTCAGATCAAAGCAACTTTTTCTAAGGGGGAACAAGTATCATTCTTCCTCTTTCTAATTGCATCTTTCTCTCATGAGAAAAGTCCTCTAACCACACTGAAGAGATATGAAGTAGAATGAAAACTATATAGTTATTTCCTAAAGTGACAGCCACTTATATTCTTGGAAATACATTACTCCAGGTCCATGTGACAGTAGGTGGTTGTGATAGTTAAGGGTATGTGTCAAATTGGCTGGGCCTGGTTTTGAGTTGGAGCAGCTGGATGTAACAATTCCCCATGATGAGATTGGTAATCAACTCTGTGGTGAAATCTACTGTGAGCAGCTGAGTAGGATATGCCTTAAGGATATGGTTTGCTTGCAATATAAGAAGATACTTTGAAGAAGGTTTCTGGCACATTGGGATCTTCATTTGCTGAGTCTTGATCTCAGTGGCCTGCCATGTTGCCTGCCAGTCTTGAGACCATTTCTAGACTTGAACTAGTTACCTGATAATTTTGGGACTGTGCCATTTTAGTTGTCAACCTTGGGTTTGTTAGCCTCAGCAGCTAGCAGATGCCTGAGTTAAGATAAGCCTCCAGCTTCAGTGGGATGGGAACAAGAGGCAGAACTGACGCCCAAGGTCAAGGGGATTTCACCCAGCCCCTAGAGCTGGCACTTTGAAATCAGATTTCTAAGTTCCAAAACTGTAAGTCAATATATCACAATCTGTTCAAGCCACCTACTTGTGGTATTTCTGTTAGAGCAGCACTACACTCCTCGGAAGGAAGGTTGGGCAATCTACTTCCGTAGTGATACTGCCTCGGAAACCCAAGGAGGGGTCACTATGAGTCAGGGCTGACTCGAC
>NW_006921792.1:164026-173789 GCF_000298275.1 Orycteropus afer afer | reverse complement strand
ACAACTTTGCTTGCTGAAAGTAAGGATGCCTTGAAGCACTTACTGATGAAGATTGAAGAATACAGTCTGCAGTATGGATTACATCTCAATATAAAGAAAACAAAAATCCTCACAACTGGACCTATAAGCACCATCACAATAAATGGAGAAAAGATTGTAATTGTCAAAGACTTCACATTGCTTGGTTCTACAATGGACGCCAGTGGAAGCAGCAGTCAGGACATCAGATGATGTATAGCACTGGGCAAATTGGCTGCAAAGGACCTCTGTCGAGTGCTGAAGATCAAAGATGTCTCCTTGAGGACTAACGTGCACCTGACACAAGCTATGGTATTTTCAATCACCTCATATGCATGTGAGAGCTGGACAATGAATAAGGAAGACCAAAGAACAGTTGATGCTTTCGAGTTGTGGTGTTGGCAAAGAATGCTGAGAGTACCGTGGACTGCTAAGATCTGTCCTGGAGGAAGTGCAGCCGAAATGCTCCTTGGAGGTGAGAATGGCCAAGCTTCATTTCACCTACTTTGATCATGTTGTCAGAAAGGACGATTACCTGGAGAAGAATGTCATGCTTGGTAAGGTGGAGGGTCCACGAAAGAGAGGAAGGCCTTCAATGAGATGGATTGACACTGTGGCAGCAGCGATGGGCTCAGGCATAGCAAAGATCATGGAGCTGCTGAAGGACCGGGCAATGTTTCATTCTGCTGTGCATAGGGTCACTATGAGTCAGAAACAACTCGATGGCACCTAACAACATCAAGCGGCATAGCTTCTAGTGTCATTGTAACATGTAAGCCACCACAGTAAGACAAATGAGTGGTGGACATATGCACACATATATTTGCATATGTATATATACTTGTCTGATATATATATTGTTGATGCAAATTGCCATTGAGTCAGCTCCAACTCATGTCCGGCTTATATATAACAAAACAAAATGTTGCCCAATCCTGCAACATTGTATTGTATGTATTGGCTTTGAATTGGCTAATACTGTATAAGAAGAGAAAAACATTTTTATTTAAGTAAAAACATTTATTAGTGGGGTAGTATATACTCCCACACAATTTTCATCCTTCAAATATATATTTATGTAGGCAAATAGTAGACAGAATTATACCATTTTTCTAGAGGGTACTGCAAATTTATATAGTTGCTTCATTTTTCATATTTTTCCTAACATTCTGATGTTCATCTACATATATAATAAGGTAGTATAGGCATTAATTTGTAATCATATTCTATGACTTTGCCAGTGGGAATACTGAAAAAAAAGGGGGGGAGGAAAATGTATTGCAAGACAATGGCTATTTTCCGTAGAAGCATATTGAGAGGTCACGACAGTGAAAAGGGCACACAGCTAGGAGATCTTAGAGATGATGGAAAAAGATCACACATTTTAAGGAAGCATGTGAAGTACTGAGCACTAAACTAGGAGACTGAAATTGGTTTCAGGGACTGTTTCCTCTTCCATGTGGAAGCAGAAGAGGAGTAAAAAGGAAGAACAATGTTGAAGTGCGACCAGAGGCTTCAAAGAACTGTCCTTGTGTGTATGTCATCCCCATGCCCTCTTGCCCTTCTGCCTCTGATATTTCACCTTGATTCTGCATCTTGGTAGGTTTTTTTAAAATGAAGAATTTGTCTCCAAAATGTGTTAGTATAGGTTTCTGAATCATGTCAGTCCATTTCCAAAGAGTCTAATGCATTTATCCTTAGGAGCTCATTTAAACAGAGGGGAAAAAAAAAATCCATAAAATAGCTATTCAGTTAGTGTCAGCTAATTCCCCTGCTCCAATTCCTATTTATTTGAAAAATCTGCCATCCTACAACACAGCATATTTGTGTTAGGACTGAATTAAGGGTAATAATACTGAACACACTAATTTAAAATATATGCTAGGGCTGTTAGCTTAGTCAAACACTTTTAATGTTTCTCATCTCAACATTATTCTCACCAAGTAACCATTTCTAGAAATAATTTAACACTGAGCTGTAAGCTGTACACTGATAAAGGAGGTCTATCATCCCCAAAGCATTTATTATCAGTTTTCTAAGCCTATCTTAAAATGCCAAAGAAAATGAAATTCCAACCCAGCAATTTAGCCATTGTGCTAAATGCATTTCTTGATGAGATCATTGCATATTACTGAAGACCAAATTAAAAAGTCAGCAAAAATGGATTGAAAAATAGGAAAATTGAACTAAGAAAGACACAGTGTTAGCACAATGAATGTGAACTTCTGTGTATGTTGTAAAAGTTCTCAGAATTTCACTTTTATTTATGTGACCTACCCATAGAAACCATATAAAACTATGTTAAAAACACCTACAAACACCCTTCCAATTGGAATTTCCTTCTCATTGATGAAAATGTTAACTTAGGAAAGTTCCCAGGTACTTTCTGAATGTTAAATTATGAAACATTTATTTGGGAAAGATGTGGGACCTGGGCTTAGCACCAGAAGTCAAAGTCCCCACCAACTTCTAAAATGTTCTCCCCTTCTCTAAAAAGACAGAGAAGGAAAAGACAACACTCTTCCCATTTTTGATTTTCAGGAAGGACTGGAACAGATGTACTCATTTTCCCTGTGGTTGTTCCTGTTTATCACTCATGAAGAATCTTAAATTTTAAAACATTCTTCCTCATTAATCATTAGGTCCTCACACCGTGAGGTGGACTATACAGTGAGCTCCTCCTAGAAATATCAGAAAGGGAAGTGCAACAAGGCAGCATTACACACACACACACATGCATGCACACAGATACACAAAGAGAGAGAGAGAGAAAGAGAGAGAGAGAGAGAGAGAGAAAGAGATAGAATCAGAAACAGAGATATTTTCTTACTTCTTTTCCAATTAGGGGTAATTTTTTATTCTTTGAATTCAGAAACAGTAATTTATGTATTTTTATGGTATTCCTACCCACCAAGGGGGAGCTCTGGTAGCTTAGTGCCTAAAGCACTTGACTGCTAACCAGAAGGCTGGTGGTTCAAACCCACCAGCCACTCCTCAGAAGGAAGGTTGGGCAATCTACTTCCATAGTGATACCACCTCGAAAACCCAAGGAGGGTTTGCTGTGAGTTGGGTCCGACTCGATGGCACATAACAACAACAACAACAACCCACCTAGGAGTATATGTACCCTTGTGTGTATGTACATGAGTGTGTTCATGCATACGTGTGTGACAGTAATATTGATTATGTCTCTCCTTACATTCATTCATTTTTCTACTCTTTATATTGAATAAATAGTTAAATGTTGTGAGATTTAACACTAATATAGAGTTAATCCATAAAAGTAATAAAAAATATGTGATGATGATTTAGAGGGTTTAAAATGAGAATAATATCACAATGACTTGCTTGGAAACATGAATTCCATATATATTCAGATTATCCCTGCTATCTTTTGAATTCAATCATTTTTCTTCTCATTCTATTTTTGTTCTCATAAAACTATTTGCTCTCCTCTGGGCCTGCTTATTCCTTAAGTATTTATCCTCCTTTCATTCTCTCTTGTGTGTGTAACTTTTTATGTTTCTGTCCTTTCATTTCTTGTAGTTGTCTATTCTTCTTTCTATACCCTTCATGGTCCTCTTGCTCAGGGTCTTCTTTCAAACTCACATTTTTTTTTTTTTTTTTTTAACAATCTAGTTCTTGGTAGTTATAACACTAAGGCTTTCTTTCTCTTAATGGCTCTCTAGAGGCTTCCTGAAGTTCCTGACTATATGATTCCCCTCCAAAAGCTCTCTCATGTTTTGAATCTCTCTAACTTCAAGAAGATTTTTTAAGAAAGAAAGTTGCCATCGATTAAATCCCATTCATGGCAACCCAATGTGTGCCACAGTAGAACTGTGCTCCATAGACTTTTCAATGGCTGATTTTTTTTGGTAGTAGATCACCAGGCCTTCCTTCTGAGGTGCCTCTACACTTTACATTACCCATGACTTCCTAAGATGATGACAGATCTTTTAAAGACCTCATGTGATTAGATCAAGTTCATCAGGATGATTTCTTTATTTATAAATCTAAAGGTAACTAATGGTAACCTAATTGTGGAAGTGATATCCCATCATATCTATGTACTGTTTCCACTCAACAGGAGGGGATTACATAAGGTGTGATCCCAGGAGGTTGGAAACCATTTAGGATGGTGTTGGTGATGATTTAGGATTCGGCCTACTGTGGATCTTCATCTCATCCAAATTTTAATGATTTCAGTTACTGGCTTAAATGCAATATCCTTCATTGTGTTGGGAAAATATCAATATTTATAGTCATCATTTTTGTATAGGATTTTGTCAAACAAAAGTATTTTTGCATTTTATGAAAAGAATTTTAGCATCTTTTGAATGAAGACAAATTTTCCTCATTAGACCTTTTAATATTAAGTGATATATTAGTAGATTTTTGAAAACAAGTAATTACTACACCATGCTCTATTATTTTGATACAATATTTAATAGGCATTTTATCATATTTATTTTTAGGAATTGTGAATTAATATTCATAAATATTATCCTTAAGTGTCCTGTTTTATGTTATATTTTATGCCCTTAGTTGCTCTGGATTCATAAAATGAATTGAGAAATCTTCCATAATTTTTCATACTTATGAACTGATTATGTAGCATTTCCATATATCTATGCATCATCTTCTTTTCTATTTTTAAATATCTTTTATATCTTTTGTTACAGCTTCTTTCATTTTTGATCTTGGCTATGAGTGTTTTTACCCTTCTAATTAAAGTTCTTAATATGTGCATGGGAGCTCTGGTAGCATAGTGGCTAAGACACTTGCCTGCTAACCAGACGGCTGGCGGTTCAAACCCACCAGCCACTCCTCGGAAGGAAGGTTGGGCAATCCTACTTCCGTAGTGATACTGCCTTGGAAACCCAAGGAGGGGTTGCTATGAGTCGGGGCTGACTCGACGGCACATAACAACAACAAAAACAACAACAATATGTGCATTATTTATCTATCACCATAATGATGCTGTACAACAAAAACCCACAAAATCTCAGTGGTACACAAAAATAAATGTTCATTTACCTCAAGAATCCAAAATATTCAGCTGATGTGAATGGGGTTGGCCTGGGTGATCTTATGTGGGCTCACACATGTGTCTGTGTTCAGCTCCGCGTTACCTAGGCAGCTTTTCCAGTCTTGGGTTTATACATGAATCTACAGAATGGTGCCTGGTTAAGTATGCAATCATGATGTATTGATTATTACTAGTGATTGGAATGTGTAAATTGGAAACAAAGAAGAATCATTGCTAGTTGCAAAATGTGGCCTTGGTGATAGAAATGAATCCAGAGATTGGATGATAGAATTTGTAAGACCAACAACTTATTCATTGCAAATATGTTTTTTTTGACAACATAAATGGTGGCTATGCATGTGGACCTCACCAGATGGAATACATAAGAATCAATTCAGCTACATCTGTGGAAAAAGGTCATGGAGAAGCTCAATATCATCTGTCAAAATAAAGCCAGAAATTGACTGTAGAACAGATTATCAATCACTCATATGCAAGTTCAAGTTGAAACTGAATAAAATTAAAATAAGTCTATGAGAGCCAAAATACAACCTTGATGATATCCTACTTGACTTTGGAAACCATCTGAAAAATAGATTTGACTCATGGGACACTAATGGCCAAAGACCAGATGAGTTGTGGGATGACATCAAAAACATTATACATGACAAAAGCAAAAAGTAATAATAAATTAAAAAGAGACAGGAAAGGAAAAGAAGACCAAAATGGATGTCAAGAGAAACTCTGAAACTTGCTCTTGAATGGACAATAGCTAAAATGAATGGAAGAAATGATGAAGTAAAAGAACTGAATGGGAGATTTCAAAAGGTAGCTCGAGAAGACAAAGTAAATCATTATAATGAAATGTGCAAAGACCTGGAGTAGAAAACCAAAAAGGAAGAATGTGTTTGGTATTTCTCAAACTGAAAGAACTGAAGAAAAAGCTCAAGCCTGGATTTGTATTATTGAAGGATTCTAAGAACAAAATATCGATGCAGGAGACATCAAAAGAAGATGGAAGGAATACACAGCATCACTATAACAAAACAAATTCTGTGATGTTCAACAATTTCAGGAGGCAGCATATGATGAAAAGTCAATGCGATTGAAAGAAAAAGTCCAGGGTACATTGAAAGAATTAGTGAAAAACTAGGCTTCGGACCTGACAGAATACCCAGTGACATGTTTTAACAAACAGATGCCGCACAGGAGTCACTCACATGGCTATGCCAAGAAATTTGGAAGACAGCTACCTGGCCAACTGACAGGAAGTGTTTCATATTTGTGCTCATTCCAAAGAAAGGTGATCCAACAGAATGTGGAAATTATTGAACAGTATCATTAATATCACACAAAGATAAAATTTTGCCATAGAAAATTCAAAAATGGTTTCAAGAGTATATTGATAGAATACTGCCAGAAATTCAAGCCCTATTCAGAAGAGGGCATAGATTTTCATTGTTGACATCAGATGGATCTTGACTGAAAGAATACCAGAAAGATGTTTACCTGCCCTTTATGTGCAATGAAATGGCATTCAAATGTGTGGAACATAAAAGATTATGGAGAGCATTGTGAAAAGTGAGAATTCCAGAACAATTAATTGTGTTATAAGGTATTGTACATAGACTGAGAGGCAGTCATTTGAACAGAACTGAGGTAGATTGCATGGTTTAAAATCAGGAAGGGTATGCATCAATGTTGTATCCTATCATCATACTTAATCAATCTATATGCTGAAAATATAATCCAAGAAGCTGAACTATATAAAGAAGAACATGACATCAGGTTTGGAAGAAGACTCATTAAAAACCTGCAATATGCAGATGATACAACCATGCTTAATGAAAATGAAGAAGACTCAAAAACACTTACTGATGAAGATCAAGGATTATGCCTCAACATAATGAAAACAAAAATCCTCACAACTTGATAAATGGAGAAAAAATTGAAGTTGTGAAGAATTTCATTTTATGTGGATCCACACAAACACCCATGGAAGCAGCAGTTGAGAAATCAGACATTGTATTCCACTGGGAGAATCTGCTACAAAAGATCTCTTTAAGTGTTAAGAAGCAAAGATGTCATTTTGAAGACCAAGATGTTCCTAACCCAAGCCATGATATTTTCAATTGCTTTATAAGCATGTGAAAACTGGACAATGAATAAGGAAGATTGAAGAGGAGTTAATGTCTATGAATTGTGATGTTGTTGAAGAATAATGCAAATACCATGGACTTCCAGAAGAACAAACAAATTTCTCCTGGAAGAAGTGGAGCTGTAATGCTCCTTGGAAGCGAGAATGACCAGACTTCATCTCCCCTACTTTGGCATGTTGTCAGAAGGAATCATTCCTTAGAGAAGGATATCATGCTTGGTATAGTGGAAGATCAGAGAAAAAGGGGAAGGCCCTCAACTATATGGATTGAGACAATGGCTGCAATGATGGTCTCAAGCATAGCAAGGATTTGAGGATGGTGCAGGGCTGGGCAGTGTTTCCTTCTTTTGGACATAAGGTTGTTATGCATCAGAGCTGACTTGACGGCACCTAACAACTACTACCGAATGGTTGAGTACTGGGTGATCTAGGGTGGCCTCTGTTGGGATTTTTGCTCTCCAAAGTTAGGCCAGATGTGTTTTTATGGCAGTGCCAGAGGGCAAAGAGCAACGGGTCCCAGTCATAGAAATACACTTTACATATTACATCTTATTGGCCAAAAGCAGATCGAGTGGGAAGCCTTGCTTATTTACATGACAAACAGCTTGAATATGGGTAGGATTGAAAAATTAATGCAATTAATCTTCCACAGCATACAAACTTAATGATAATGATAGAAGCTCAACCTCAAATATGTATAATAACTGGATACTGATTTTAATTAATTTACTTTTGATGTTCAAGCTTGTCTAATTCTTATTAAAATTGGGCTGGCGATTGAAACCCACCAGTAAGTCCTCGGAAGGAAGATGGGGCAATCTACTTCCGTAGTGATACTGCCTCGGAAACCCAAGGAGTTGCTATGAGTCGGGTCTGACTCCACGGCACATAACAACAACAACAACAACAGATAAAAGGAATTCTTCTTTTATCTTTTACTCTCCTACTTAAAATCTTCATTGATTTTCCATATCACTGAGAGTTAAAACAAAGGGCCTTATAATGACCTCCAAGATTTTACACTATTTGTTCCCCTGTCATCTCTTATTTTCTACTTTTCTTCCTTACTCTCATCTGACTTTTATCAAGCTATTCTTCTGTGACCTCTTGAAAAATACAAAACATGTAACACTTCATGGCCTGTGTACTCACTGTTGTCTCTTCTGGGAACACCGTTTCCCACTATCTACCAGTTCAGGTTTCACTAAATGCTACTCTTTCAGACACTTTCCACCACTACCTTTCTTGCATTATTTTGTTCTCTATAAATTTTTCTCTCATCCAACATGTTATGTATTTTATGGATTTATTTTTTGTTGTCTCTCTGCTACCACTATTAACTAAGTTATGTTAGGGAAAGTAAAGGAACCCTGGTCACACAGTGGTTAAAGCACTCAGCTGCTAGCCAAAACATGAGCAGTTTGAACCCACCAGCTGTTCTGTGGTAGAAAGATGTGGCAGTCTGCTTCTGTAAAGATTTATAGCATTGGAAACCCTATGAAACAGTTCTAACTTGCCCTACAGGGTCACTACGAGTTGCAATCCACTCTATCACATGGGTTTTTGGTTTTAGGCAGAGAGTTTCTGCCTATTTTGCTTACTTCTGTCATCCTAAACCACAGAAGAGTTTTGGAACATTGTAGTTATTCAACATATATGTCTGAATGAGTTAATGTTTCCACAATGACAGAAGTAATCTGAGTGTTTTAATTTTAATGTTTTCTAAAACCTTCATACTTTATGCAAGATAAGTAATCCTACCTCAAATCTTGACTGCAGTTATCAAGCAGCTATAGATTTGAGCAATTTCAGAAGTAATATAAAATGCTTTGCAAAAGAAAGACTTATGTAATCATCATCATATTTCCCTGGGCATGAAGTCCTTTACCAAATAAAATTTGTGGTGTGCTTTAATAAACTGCCTAAATAATTCTGTAGAAGCCAGATTCCTGTTTCATAAATTTTCTGAATTAAAATTACTAAATTGATATTGTGACCCTCAATTATATTAAATCTAGAGTGCATTTAGATTTTCAAGCAACACAATTGAATTATGTTCCAGGCACTCTTCTTCGCAGTGAGAGTATTAAAAAAAAAAGAAAAGAATTAAACATGTTTTCCAGCCTTAGAGCTCACTCATATTATAGACATTAATAAATAAATAAGTAGTTTTACCTGTGTAAAATATAAAATTATTGGAGATCATTATTCATTTACTTATTTAATCACCTGATCTCATCGTCCATATTAATCATCGCTTGTTGGTTATTTTTACCCACTACATTTATTTTATTAACTGAAGGAATTTTGCAATTCTTTTTATCAAATTTATATTCATACTTTTCCTTCTTTGTTGTTCTTTCCAAATTGTCATCATCTTCAAGTTTAATTTGTCACTGTTGTTTGAACATTAGTCTTGCATTTTATTTTCTTCCACAGTGTCTCGAAATTCTTCAGCATAACTCAAACACTTTCACACATTTTTTTTTTTTTTTTTAATTAGGATTTGGGTGAAGATTTACAGAGTAAATTCACTTTTCATACAGCAGTTCACATAT
>NW_006921792.1:153318-155313 GCF_000298275.1 Orycteropus afer afer | reverse complement strand
AAGGCTCAGGGGTCCAAGATTATCTTCTGTGTCTGTGTTAATTGGTTTCCCTTTTCTTTGTTGAAGAGGGTCTGTGCAATCCTTCTGCCTAATCCGCCATCTTGCCCCGCCTCCCACTTTCACACTTTTTAAACCTTTACATTTTGACTTCCAGTCACAAGTGATTGTCTCTGCTTTTCCCCAAGAGGCCACTATAACGGCAGTAAAAGAATATGAAATAGTATAAGGCCACAAGGACAAAAATTATGGCAGAGAGGATAGATACAGGTATGTTGGAAAGCAAATAGTAGAGCAATAACCTATTTGGGGTGGAAAAAAGAAAAACTTCAGCCGAGGGAAGAGGAGAGGAAGATATTGACAATGGAACAAGTTATTTCATGGCAAGGATCTTTGAAACACTCAATGCTTTAAAAGACCGGTTTCTGAGGTAGTAGCAGAAATGAATACAAGGCACAAAACAGGATAATTACTTGAAGATGAACTATGGAAGATTTAAGCCCTTCATAATCCCATCCAGCCTAATAAATATCCCCAGCCAGGTGACCAAAGTTTTATTCTCACAAGAAACTTAAAAAGGGAGGCTTAGAAATCTTAGACTCTTCTCTGTTGGAAGACAGGGACAAGATCTGGGACTGGAAGTAAAGACTTTATTGAAGGCTTCTACACTTAGTCCTCGTACTCCTTAAATGACCTCAGCCATGCAAAATGTCCCTAAGTAGAAGACTAAGCACGCGGCTGCTAACTGAAAAGTCTACAGTTTACACCCACCTTTTAGGAAAAAGATATGGCAATCTGTTTCCATAAAGATTTACAGCCCTGAAAACCCTGTGGGGCAGTTCTACTCTGTGCCATAGTGTCACTATGAATCAGAAATCTATTTGATTACAATGGATTTTTTTTTTTTTTTTTTTTTTTGTAGAAGACTAAGTCTTCTCTAAACAACGAACAACCACAGAGAAAATGCATCTCTATACTAACTTTTAGGTGTCAACCTTTTAAATACCCAACTCCCAAGTCAATCACTAGACAGGCTTACCTACCAGTGACTCTGAATGTGCCCAGAGAGCTAGCAATTTCTCACAATTATGAACAGGCACCAAGTGTGGTAGATTGTATTGCCATCTCAGTATTCATTGGTCCTCCCCATCAGGCCCACTCCTTGGGAAAATTATTCTTTCAACCCCACTGACAATAGCTTTTTCTTGTGATTTGCTTTGGCTAATGAAATAACAACATAAGCTATGCATGGCCACTCTGTGCAGAAGATTTCACTTTTTCTCTTTACCTCTCTATCATACCAACGAGGCCTCCCTAGTGGAAAGAGAATAGAGGAGAAAATGTAGCTCAAGAAATTTTGATAATTGAATAACATGAAGAACATGAAATGCCTGCCCAATGGCCAAGTCAGTTGAGGAAAGCATACTCACAAAAAAAATCATCATGACATTTCAGAACATAATAAATATAGAGATAATCCCTTAGCATGCTAGATAAAAAGCAAACCACCAACACCAATATCACAACAGATCACTTAAAGCTTTGGAAATCAAGATGGACTGAAACTTCACAGCAACCCTGGAAGCTAAAAGAATGTCTTCAGAGTTCTCAAGAAAAATGATTTCTACTCCAGAACTGTATTTGCAGCCAAAGTGCCAATCAAGCATGAGGGTAAAATTGGCTTTTTCATACCAACAGGCACAAAGAAAATAGACCACTGATACACCTTTTTCTCAGACAAATAGTGATTTATGTCCAGAAAAATGAGACTTTAAGTCAAAACAAGAGAGATCTAATAAACAATCTAGAAGAAGTGTAAGGTTAATGAAAACCCAGGATGTCAGCTGAACAGCAGACTCAGAGAACCACCTTTAGATTGGAACAGATGGACAGAGGGCTCCAAGAAGAGATCTCCATGAAAATAGGGGCATTGATTCTCTATTATTCTAGACCATTAGGGGCAGATTACCAATCAAGCAGTTGAGAAAAAAGAGAGAA
>NW_006921792.1:138669-152897 GCF_000298275.1 Orycteropus afer afer | reverse complement strand
TTGTTGTTGTTAGGTGCCATCAAGTCAGTTCTGACCCATAGCAACACTAAACACAACGCAGTGCACCATGCTCACAGTCATTGCTAGGCTTGAGCCCATTTTTGCAGTCACTGTTTCAATCCATTTCATTGAGGGTCTTCCTCTTTTTCCCTGATCCTCTCCTTTACCAAGCATGACACACTTTCCATGGACTGGTCCCTCCTGATAACAGTATATGTGATGTTGTTGTTAGGTGCTTCGAGTAGGCTCTGACTCATAGCAACCTTATATACAACAGAATGAAGCACTGCCCACTCCTGTACCATTATCACAATCCTTGCTATATCTAAGCCCACTATTGCAGCCACTGTGTCAATCCATCTTGTTGAAAGTCTTCCTCTTTTTCACTGACCCTCTATTTTACCAAACATAATATCTGTCTCCAGGTAATGATCTCTTCTGACAATATGACCAAAGTAGATGAGACAAACTGACTATTCTCGCTTCCAAGGAACATTGGTGCTTCACTTCTTCAGGAACAGAATTGCTTGTTCTTCTGGAAGCCCATGGTATTTGCAGTATTCTTCGCCAGCACCATAATTCAAAAGCATCAACTTTTCTCAGTCTTCCTTATTCATTGTCCAGCTTTCACAAGCATATGAGGTGATAGAAAATATCATGGCTTGGATTAAGCACATCTTAGCCTTCAAAGTGACATCTTTGCTCCCTAACACATTAAAGAGGTGTTTCACAGCAAATATGCTCATTTTCTTCTGTCATTTATATATCCCCACTACCATTGAGTCAATTCTGATTTCTAGCAACCCCAACTGGGTTTCCAAGACAGTAAACCTTTACAGAAGTAGCTTGCCTCATCTTCCTCCTATGGAGAAGCTGGTGGCTTTGAACAGCCAAACTTCTGGTTAGCAGCCAAATGCCTTACCCACTGCACCACCAGAGCTCCCCATCATCTATCCAAAAAAAAAACAAACAAACCTAAATTCACAGCCATTGAATCGATTCGACTCATAGGGACCCCACCTTGGATTTCCAAGATGGTATCTCTACAGAAGTAGATTTCCTAATCTTCCTTCCAAGGAGTGGCTGGTGGGTTTGAACCACCAGCCTTCCGGTTAGCAGTCAAATGCCTTAGGCACTTTGCCACCAGAACTCTATATATAGATCATAATTTATGCCGATTATTTTCTTTAACTAAGAACTCTTATATAACTAGATTGAAAAGTAGACAGCTAAATCTCATCTATCATTCATTAAGGTCAAGTCACATAAAGTTGGTAAGTCAAATATGTTTTATCTAGAATTGTTGTTGTTGTTGTTGTTGTTATGTGCCATCCAGTCGGACTCGACTCATAGCGACCCCTCCTTGTGTTTCTGAGGCAGAATCACTATGGACGTAGATTGCTCCATCTTCCTTCTGGGGAGTGGCTGGTAGGTTTGAACTGCCAGCCTTCTGGTTAGCAGTCAAGTGCCTTAGGCACTATGCTACCAGAGCTCCTAAATTAGTATATTAAAAAATAGATAAGAATGAAAAACTATTGCCTTTAGAGAACAGTGTTAGGGGGCTGTAATAGGAACTGCTTCATATTTTTGTAAACCTTTCAGCATTGTGGAATCTCTGTGCCTTTTATTTTCTCTTTTACCTTATCACACTGAAGAAAAGTTGCACTATTATGATGAATAAGACTGATGAGAACCACTCTTAGGGAGTGGTTTCTTTCTGATTTTAGGAGAAAAGCATTCAGTTTTACACTATTAGGTATAACAGTAACTGTAGTTGTTTTTGGTTTAAGATGTTCTTTTTCAAATTGAAGAAGTCCCTCTTTATTCCTATTTTTCTGAGAATGAAAATCATCAATGGGTGCTGAATTTTGTTAATTTTTTTTTCTGCATCAATTAATAAGATCATGTGACTTTTCTCTTGTTTAGTCAGTGTAGTAAGCAGAATAATGGCCTCCCAAAGACACCCACATCCTAATTCACAGAACACATGAGTGTGAAAATTGTGATCATGGCAGAAGACTGGACAGTGTTTCATTCTGTTGTACATAGGGTCACTATGAGTCAGAACTGATTTGATGGCACCTAACAACACTGCCATGAATAAATATGTTACTTTGCAAAGGGGAATGAGGGTAGTAGATGGGATTTATGTTGCTAACTGGCTGACCATATAATCAGGAAATTATCATGGATTATTCAGGTGGGTCCAATGCAATCACAAGGGTCCTTAAGCATGGAACAGAAATGCAGCAAGGGAAGCAATGCTGGCTTTAAAGATGGAAGACAACTACGAGACAAGTAATGCGAGCAGCCTCCAGAAGCTTGAAAAGACAAGTGAATAGATTTTCCCCAGAGCTTTCAAAATGAATACAGCTCTACTGACTTCTTTATTTTAGTCCAGTGAGATGCATTTTGGAATTCTGACTTCAGAAATGTAAAATAAGAATTTTGTGTTGTTTCAAATTGCCACATTTGTGGTAATTTATTACAACATCAGTGGGAAACCGATACAACCAATTAATATGGTAGTTGTTGTTGTTAAGTGCCGTCGAGTCGTTTCCGACTCATAGCGACCCCATGCACAGCAGAACGAAACACTGCCCGATCCCGCGCCAGCCCCACAATCCCTGCTATACTTGAGCCCATCATCGCAGCCACCATGTCAATCCATCTCGTTGAAGGCCTCCCCGTCTTTTGTCGACCCTCCACCCTACCAAGCATGATATCCTTCTCCAGGGAATGGTCCCTTCTGACAACATGACCAAAATAGGTGAGACAAAGTCTGGCCATTCTTGCTTCCAAGGAACATTCTGGCTGCACTTCCTCCAGGACAGATCTGTTAGTTCTTTTAGCAGTCCACGGTACTTTCAGCATTTTTCGCCAGCACTACAACTCAAAAGCATCAACTCTTCTTCGGTCTTCCTTATTCATTGTCCAGCTAATATGGTAGAATACACTGATTTTTGGATATTGAACCAGACTTGCATACCTGAAATAAACCTTGTTTGGTCAGAGTATATAATTATGCATTGTTGTTGATGTCATGTGCCTTTGAATCAGTTTCAACTCATAGAAACCCCATATACAGCAGAATGAAACACTGCCTGATGCTGTTCCATTCTCACAACCGTTGTTATGTTTGAGCCCATTGCTGAAGCCACTTTGTCAAGCATCGCGTTGAGGGTCTTCCTCTTTTTCACTGATCCTCTACTTAACCAGGCATGATGCTCTTCTCCAGACACTATTTAACATGTCTTATAACATGTCCAAAGTATGTGAGATGCAATTTTGCTATCCTAGCTTCTAAGTAGCATTCTGGTTGCACTTCTTCCAAAGCAAATGTATTCATTCTTCTGGATGTCCATTGTATATTCAGTATTCTTACCAATACCATAATTCAGAGGCATCAATTCTTCTTGGTTCATTCATTGTCCACTTTTCATATGCATGGGAGGCAAATGAAAATACTATGGTCGGGCACACCTTAGTGTTCAAAGTTACATCTTTGCTTTTTAATACTTTGAAAAGACCTTTTGCAGCAGATTTTTCCAATACACTATGCCATTTGATTTCTTGACTGCTGTTTCCACAATTTGTTGATCAAGGTAGAATGAAATCATTCATGATTTAATCTTTTCTCTATTTATCATGATATTGATAATTGGATAATTATACATTACTGAATTCTATTTGCTATTTGTTGTTAGGAGTTTTTAATCCATCCTCATAAGTCTTAGTCTAGTTTATGTATTTTTGTACTGTCTTTGTCTGATTTTGGTAACATGAGTAATACTGTCTTCATTAAATGAATTGAGAATTCTTCATTCCTTTATTTTCTGGAAGTGATTATATGGAATTTTGTGTGTATGTGTGTGTGTGTGTATTTTGGGGAATTCTCTATTGAAATCATTTGGGCCTGGAGATTCTCTTTTGGTAGATTTTTAATTATGAATTAAATTTCCACAATTTGAATAAGGGTACTTAAATTATTTCAAGTAGGATGAGTTATGGTTATTTGTGGCTGGTTTGTTTTTGTTTTTTTAAGAATTAGTCCATTTCATCTAAGTTTCAAATTTATGTGTGTAAAATTGCTCATGATACTTTTATATTGTTCATCTGCAGGGTTTGTAAATAATAGTGTCTATTTAATTCTTGATCTTGGTAATTTAGTGCATTGTCTTTTTTTCTTTTTCTTTTTTTCTTTGTCAAACTTGGTAGATATTTGTCAATTCTATTAACCTTTTCAAAGAAAAATACTTTTCCCCTGATTTTTCTCTACTATTTTTCTATTTCAGTTTAAGTGATGAATGGATGATTTTGATTATTTTCTGTCTTCTGCTTGACTCGGGTTTATTTTGCTCTTCTTTCTCTAGTTTCTCTTCTAATGTAATCAGCTATTGATGTTGTTAGGTGCCATCAACTTAGCTGTAACCTGTAGCCACCCTTGTACAACAGAACAAAACACTTCCTGGTCGTGCACCATCACAATCCTTGCTATACTTTTGTCACTGTGTCACTCCATCTCATTGAGGGCCTTTCCCTTTTTCTCTGACCCTCCACTTTACCAAGCATAGTATTCTTATCCAAGGAATGGTCTCTTCTAACAACTTGACCAAAGTAGATGAGACCAAGTCAGGCCTCTCTGGCTTCCAAAGAGTATTCTGGCTGCACTTCTTCTGAAAGAGATTTGCTCATTCTTCTGGAAGTCCATAGTATTTTCAGTATTCTTTGCCAATACCACAATTCAAAAGCATCAACTCTTCTTCAGTCTTCCTTATTTGTTGTCCAGCTTTCACATGCATATGAGACTATTGGGGAGCTCTGGTAGCATAATGCCTAAGACACTTGACTGCTAACCAGAAGGCTGGTGGTTCAAACCCATCAGCCACTCCTCGGAAGGAAGATAGGGCAATCTACTTCCATAGTGATACTGTCTCAGAAACCCAAGGAGGGGTAGCTATGAGTCGGGTCTGACTCGATGGCACCTAACAACAACAACAATGAGACTATTGAAAATACTGTTGCTTGGGTTAGGTACACCTTAGTCTTCAAAGTGACATCTTTGCTCCTCAATGCTTTAAAGAGGACTTTTGCAGATTTGCCCAGTGCAATATAATGTCTGATTTCTTGATGGCTGCTTCCATGGGTGTTGATTATGGATCCAAGTAAAATGAAACCTTTGACAACTTCAATATTTTCTCCAATTATCATGATGCTGTGTTTTGGTCTAGTTGAGAGGATTTTCATTTTATTTGTGTTGAAGTGTAATTCCTACTGCAGACTGTAGTCTTTAATCTTCATTAGTAAGTGGGTTTCAAGTCATTTTCACTTTTAGCAACCAAGATTGTGTCATCTGCATATGAAAGATTGTTAATAGTTTTTCCTCCAATCCTGATACCACATTCTTTTTAATATAGTCCAGCTTTTCAGATTATTTGCTCAGCATACAGATTGAAAAAGTATGGTGGAAGGATACAACCTTGATGCACACCCTTCCTGATTTCAAACCATGCAGTATCTCCTTTCCCTATTCCAACAACTGCTTCCTAGTCTACATACAGGTTCCTTAGGGGCACAACTTAGTGTTATGTAATTCTCATTCTTTGCAATGTTATCCAAAATTTGTTATGCTCCACACAGTCAGATGCCTTTGCAGAGTCAACAAAACACAAGTAAACATCTCTCTGGTTTTCTTTGTGTTCAACCAAGATCCATCCAATACCAGCAATGATATCCTTTGTTTCACATCCTCTTCTGAATCCACCTTGCATTGCTGAAATTTCCTTGTCAAAGTACTGTTGCAACAGTATTTAATTATCTTCTGCAAAATTTTAAAAGTGTGTGATGTTGAAAATATTCTTCAATAATTTCCGTATTCTGTGGGATCACCTTTCTTCAGAATGGGGACAACTATGGATCTCTTCCAGTCAGTTGGCCAGGTAGTTGTTTTCCAAACTACTTGGCATAGATGAGTAAGTGCCCCCAGCACTGAATCCCTTTGTTGAAACATCTCATTGGGTATTCCATCAATTCCTGGAGCCTTGTTTTTGCCAATTCCTTCAGTGTAACTTTCATTCCTCCTTCAATACCATTTGTTCTTGATCATACGCCACTTCATGAAAGAGATGAATGTTGATCAAGTTCTTTTTTTGTTGTTGTTGTTGTTACAGTGACTCTGTGCATTCCTTCCATCTTCTTTGAATGCATCTTATGTCATTCAGTATTTTGCTCACAGAATCTTTCAATACTGGAACTCAAGGCTTCATTTTTTTTTCTTCAGTTCTTTCAGCTTGAGAGATGCCAAGCATATTCTTCCCTTTTATTTTTCTAATTCTAAGTCTTTGCACATTTCATTATACTAATTGACTTTGTCTTCTCAAGTTGTTCTTTAAAATCTGTTCACCCCATGTATCTTGTCATTTCTTCCATTTTCTTTGGCTACTCTCTGTTCAAGAGCAAATATCAGAATCTTTTCTGACATCCATTTTGTTTTTTACTTCCTTTCTTGTCTTTTTAATGACCTTTTGCTTTTTTAAAGTATAGTGTTCTTCATGTAATCCCACAACTCATCTGGTTTTGGGTCATTGGTATTCAGTGCATCAAATCTATTCTTCAGATGGTTTCTAAAGTCCAGTGGGATGTAATCAAGGTCACTTTGGCTCTCCTGGACTTCTTCTAATTTTCTTCAGCTTCAACTTGAACTTGCATATGAATAATTGATGATCTGTTCCACAATCAGCTCCTGGCCTTGTTTTGGCTGAAGATATTGGGCTTCTCCAAAACCTATTTCAACAGATATAGTCCATCTGATGCCTTTGTATTCCATCTGGCAAAGTCCACATGTATAGCCAACATTTATGTTGTTGAGAAAAGGTATTTGAAATGAAAAAGTCATTGGTCTTGCAAAATTCTATCATGTGATCTCCAGTGTCATTTCTATCACCAGGGCCATATTTTCCAACCACCTAAGCTTCTCCTTTTTTTCCAACTATGCATTCCAATCACCAGTGATAATCATCACATCTTGATTGCATGTTGATTACTTTTAGACTATAGAAATTGGTAAAAATCTTCAATTCCTCATCTTTGGCTTTAATGGTTGGTGCATAAATTTGAAAAATAGTATTATTAACTGGCCTTCCTTGTAGGCATATTGATATTATCCAATAACTGGCAGCATTGCACTTCAGTACAGATCTTGAATTGTTATTTTGGACAATGAATGCAACACTATTCCTCTTCAATTTGTCATTCCTGAGACGGTAGACCATATGATTGGCTGATTCAAAATGGCCAAAACCAGTCCATTTCAGCTCACTAATTCCTAGAATATCAATCTTTATATCCATTTCATTTTTGAAAACTTCCAATTTTCCTAGCTTCATGTTTTACACATCCCACATTCCTATTATTAATGGATATTTGCAACTGGTTCTTCCCATTTTGTGTCATTTCTCATGAGCAAATGGAGGTCCTGAAAGCTTTACTCCATCAACATCATTAAGGTTAACTCTGCTTTGAGGAGGTAGTTCTTCTTCAGCCTTATTTTGAGTACCTTCCAACCTGAAGGTTGCATCTTTCAGAACTATATCAGACATCAGACAATGTTCCAGGGCTGTTCATAAAATTTTCCAGTAATATATCAGACAGTGCTTCACTACTGTTTGTAAGATTTTCACTGGCCACTTTTTTTCAGGAGTGGATGGTCCCCTCCTTCTTCCCAGTCTGTCTTAGTGTTGAACTCCACTGAAACCTGTCCACCACGGGCAACCCTGCAGGTTTGTGAAACACCAATGGCATAGGCTCCAGCCTCATAGCAACATGCAAGCCTCCACAGTACATATGGCAAACTGGTGGACATAATAGGTGTAATCACCTAGTACTGTACATTTTCCTTTCCCTTTACAGCACTGCATCAGCTAGGGTCTTAACATTTTTGATACATTATATTATCATTTTAATTAAATTCAGTGTATTTTGTAAATTACTCTTAAGAATTCCTCTTTCATTCATGGGTTATTTAAAAGTATGCTGTTTAGTTTCCAACTGTTTGGAGACTTTCCTGTTATATCTCTGTTAATGATTTCTAGTTTAATTCCATTTTTATCAGAGAACACAAACCAAATGATTTTCAATTCTTTATATTTGCTGAGGTTTGTTTCATGATCCAGGAAATGGTCTGTCTTAGTATTGTTGTATATAGCTTGAAAACAATGTGTTCTACTGTATTTTCAGATGGAGCATTTTTTTTCTGTTTTGTTTTGTTTTGGTTTTTGTATGATTGCTGTTGTGATGTGCCCTCAAGTTGAACCCTACTCATAGCCACCCCTCCTTTGGTTTCCGAGGTGATATCACTATGAAAGTAGATTGCCCCATCTTTCTTCCAAGGAGTGGCTGGTGAGTTTGAACCCCAGCCTTCTGGTTAGCAGTCAAGTGCCTTGGGCCAACTTTAACACATGATCAGGGCAAGATCTCCTTGTTACTGCATTGTTACTTCTTACTACTGGGCAAAGGTAATAGTTACTGCTCCATGCTTAATTTCCATTGCTATTCTCCTGGCTCCACCAAAGGAAGATGGGATGATCTACTTCCATAAAGATTTACAGCATCAGAAACTCAATGGGAGTCACTGTGGTTTGGAATCGATTCAGGCAATGAGTTTTGAGGAAGGTTAGAAGAAATCTCCGTTGGCACTGTAGTTAAAGCATTGAGCTGTTAACCAAAAACAGTTTGAACCCACCACCTTCTCCATGTGAGAAAGATGAGACAGTCTGTTTCCTAATGATTTACAGCCTTGGGAACATCATTGGGCAGTTCTACTCTGATTTATGCGGTCACTAAAAATCAGAATCTATTTGATGGCAGTGGGTTTGGTTTTATGGTTTGAGGAATGTTAGGAGTATCTTATTGTTGTTCCTCAGGTTGTCTCCACTGACACCATCAGTGGTAGCCATGCTATAGCTGGACAGTGGTAATGTCCGACTCTCCACTAGGCCTCCTCTGATATCACCCCAGCAGGGAGGGAAGGAGATGCCTCCTAACTGCTGGGAAGGAATTCCCTGACTCTCTATTCAAGCTTACTGTAGCTCAGTGGGGGTAAAGATTTATGCTCCCACTCAGCATTTGCTTGTGTGGGTGGGAGTGGAGCCACAGTATATTCTGTAGTATGTAACAATAGCAGAGCAGTTATAGCCTAAAGGTTTTCTAACTGTCTAGGGTGCCCCTTACCTGGGACCTAGTGGCCAAGCCTGTCTGGAGCCAAAGCCCCATTCTATTCACCACATCACACTCAGCTGATACTTCCAAATACAATTTTAAGGTTATAAAATTATCAAATTTAAATTTTTAATTTTTAATAAATTTCTAGTCATATCAATCAACTCCAGCCCTACTGTGCTTGACCCCAAAGATGAACTCAGGACTGTGTATAATATTTTTTTCTGGTTCCCCTGTGATTGAATATAAGCAGGTTCTGAATAAAAATATATTCGATGGATGTTATACAAGTTCTTTGTAACATCCCACATTCTACCAAGGGAATGCCCATGGGAAAACTTAATGATATAGGTTGTCATGGGTGTTTTGCTGCACTTCTTCCAGATGTTTGTCAAAGAGTCAATCAAGTGATTGGTTGTGTCTCCCTACAATTTAAATATATATCTGTCGGACTTGAAAGAGTAGGACATGAAGCATCTTTATAAATGATGACACTTCAACTTAAAAATATCTTAATGCCCTTTTGCAAGATGCTGTATTTAGTAAATTTAAAAAAGGAAATAAAAGTCTCTTCAACCTTTGATGTCTCTTTTATGATATAAAGGAAAACTAGTCGTAGTGATACTGCCTCGGAAACCCAAGGAGGGGTCGCTATGAGTCGGGTTTGACTCGACAGCACATAACAACAACAACAACAAGTCTGAACCAACCCATAACCTTGGCTCATGATTCAGACTGCTGCAGCAAAATCTGCATGTCAATAATAGGATCTGTTTTGCATTTCTGGGTGAAAATATACTAACATTTAAAGAGTAAGGAAAGAGACCTGTGGGTTCAGTCTTAGTTATTTTCCTTCAGTATAGCTAGCCGAAGAATATACTTTGGACATACATTGTTTTATTTCATGACAGTTTAGAGAGCTCAAATTTTCAGTATGGTGAAACATTTCTAAATACTGCTTTTTAAGTGTAAAAAATAAAATATGCCTGGACTATAGATTTTACACTGTATGTGAATGAAGGATTTTCTAAGTGGGCCCAAGGTATAAAACTCCATTCAGCTTCCTGAAAACCGTGTTTCCATAACATCCCCTATGACTTTTCTCTTTCTTATACAACTTGTTTCAATGGCCCTGCTAGCATATCTTTTCCCCACTTGCAGTAGTAACTTCTCTTCTATAACTTAGAATCTCTTCTATACCTTACGTCTTGTGAAAGGATGTAGACTTTTGCTATGGCATTAGAAACCCCCTTGCATAAAATATGACTTCTTACCTATTATGTCAGGCATGACTAGCATGACTAGTTTTTCATTTGTTTTTAAATTAATCAGTATTGATTCTAAGGCACTGTGACTTCAGACCCTGATGCTCCTTCTCCCTCCTGAATGTATTTTCTTACCTCTTCTTTTAGGCTTGCTTCCCCTGGCTATAGCTGTAGGAATGTCTGATTACTAAATGGACTTAGAACAATTGTCACTGATGGGAGTCCTCTGATTCACTGTTATTGACATACTGAGGTCAGTCTTTCATATTATATTCCAAACCGGCAATGTACAGACTTGATCTTTATCTTTCAATTGAAGAGTAGGGGAATAAAAGCCTAAAATTCTGCTGATTTTTTTTTTTTTTTAACTTGCTAAGTATTTACCGCCTGTATAGATTTTTCTGGGAGTTTATTTCGTGACCTGTTGTTTTGGTGAAATAATCTGGCTTTCAGTTCACTATAATTCCAAGAAGTTCAGAAACTCACTTCTATCAATGTTATTGTTTTGTTTATCTTTTATAGGGAATTGTCATGCTTGGGATCTTTCAATCCCTAGTATCACTATGTTGTGTATTGTTCTAGGATCCTGAAAAGGACAAGTCTGAGTGTGCTTTGAAAATGCTATACATGATTTATATATGCATACTTTCTATAATTATATCCCAGTGAAGCCATTAGAGATTGAACTCTCCTACAAATCTGAGTCCCTCAATCATAAGCCAACCTAGCTTTCAGCATGACAGAGCAAGCCAGTACTATATATGTTAATGGCTGGGACCCATCAGTATAAATTGCTTTTGGGGTGCTCCTCAGTGTGCATGATGCTATATTTGATGTTATGATTTGTAGCAAACAACAGAGACACTAGACGATTTAGCTGTCTGTGTTTGGTTATTGCTGCAAGGAAGCTGAGGGGCTTTTAAATAAACTATGTATGATTTCCTCATATAAGATGCTATTTAAGTGCTACACATGACAGGCAAGTGCATTTAACGGAAGCCCAAACACATCAGTTGACATTTCCAGAGACAATCTAAGAATCAACTCCAAGAGCTTCACTCAGAGAAACGATTGAAAGAACTGAGGCAAGAGGAAGGCAAGCAGACAAAGAAACTGGGTAATAGATATAAAGATTCACAGGGGGTTTTGTCCTGGACACAGGATAAGACCTTACAAGGAAAAGGAACTTGAATTTTATGAGATAGAAAGATAAAATTTGAGATGCTAATTGCCAAAGCACACTGGATACAGCCTTCACTGTATGTTGGTGCCTTTAATTGCAGTTAATTAGGGTCCCACTTAGAGGAACATTGTATAAAACAGAATGAAATGTGGTCCAGTGCTGTACCATCTTCATGATCATTGGTATGCTTGAGTTTATTGTTCCTGCCACTGTATTGATTCATTTCACCAAGGGTCTCCTTCACCTTTGCTGTCCCTCTGCTTTACCACCCATTATGTCCTTTAAAGTGGTTGGTCTTTCTTGATTATGTGTCCAAAATAAGTGAACCAAAGCCTGGTTATTCTAATTTCTAAGGAGTATTCTGGCTATATTATTGTGTTATAAGAAAATTAAAATAAAGTTATAACACAATGGAGAAATTCCAATGAATAAATAAATAGCCATGAAAAATATTGATCCTATCAAGAAAAATAAATGAATAATAGTAACAGTAAGATGGTGGAAAAGCAGAAAGACTGCACAGACCCTCTTCAACAAAGAAAAAGAGAACCAATTAACACAGATACAGAAGATAATCCTGGAGCCCTGAGCTTTGAAGGGAAGGATTTAGAAGTGGACTAAACTCCAATTAGTAGAAGTTGTGTGAAAACACTGAAAAAGGAGACATATGGGCTGCAGTCTGGCAGCAATCCTGGTGGCTCAGACAACTTGGATATTGTCAAGTGGTGTTAGGTCCTAAGAATTAACCTGAAAATCAACCCTGCTAGCCAGGTACTGTAAGGAAGACTGCATTGGTGGCTGGTGAATAAAGGGGGAAGCAGCAAAGAGCAAGGCAGGCAGAAGGCAGGCAAACTGTGGAAATTTGCCTGTCTGGAGGGGCAGCCATTTAGAATGTTTACAAGCAGTTTGACAATCCACCAACTTGACCTGATAGACATCTACAGAGTACTTCACCCAACAACAGCACAATATAAATTCTTTTCCAGTGCATACAGAACAGTCTCCATGATAGAACATATGTTAGGCCATAAAGCAAGCCTTAAGAAATTTAAAAACATTAAAATACTGCAAAGCATTTTCTCAGATCACAGTGCTTTCAAATTAGAAATCAACAACAGGAAGATCGATGGAAAAAGAGCATACATATGGAAACCTAACAACACCCTCCTTAAGAAAGACTGGGTAAGAGAAGAAATAAAAAATGAAACTTAAAAATACCTTGAATCAAACAAGAATGAAAAGACAACATACCCAAATCTTTGGTAAACAGCAAAACAGTGATCAGAGGCCAATTTATAGCAATAAATACACACATCAGAAAAGAAGAAAGAGCAAAAATCAGCACTTTCAACCAACATCCCCAACAATTAGAAAAAGAACAGCAAGGAAAACTATAGTCACCAGAAGAAAGGAAATAATGAAGATTCTAGCAGAAATCAATAAAACAGAAAAGAGTAAGATAATAGAAAAAATTAACAAGATTAGAAGTTGGTTTATTGAAAAGACATAAAATTGACAAACCACTGGCAAATTTAATAAAGGAAAAGAAGGAGAGAACACAAACAATAGGAATAAGAAGAGAAATGGGCACCCTTAAAACACAACCATCTGAAATAAAAAGATAATATCAGGACACTATGAAGAACTGAACTCCAACAAATTTCACAAGCTGGAAGAAATGGATAGATTTCTAGAAACCCACTACTTACCTAAAATAACACAGACGGAGGTGGAAACTTAAACAGACCCATAATAAAAGAAGAAATTGAACAGGTCATAAAAAATTACCAACAGACAAAAGTTCTGGCCCAGATGGTTTCACTGGATAATTCTACCAAACTTTCAGAGAAGAACTGACATCAATTCTACTCAAAATATTCTAAAACATAGAAAAGGATGGAATCCTCCCTAACTCATTTTATGAAGCAAGCATAATCTTGATACCAAAACCAGGCAAAGACATCACTCAAAAGGAAAACTGCAGACCAATATCCCTCATGAAATTAGATGTAAACATCTTCAACAAAATCCTTGCCAATAGACTCCAGCAACATATCAAGAAAATCATTCATTATGACCAAGTGGGGTTCATATCAGGTATGTAAGGATGGTTCAACATTAGAAAAACAATCAATATCATCCACCACATAAATAAAACAAAGGAAAAGAACCACATGATCATATCAATTGAAGCTGAAAAGGCATTTGATAAAATCCAACACTCATTCTTAAACATAACTCT
The DNA here is from genome assembly GCF_000298275.1 of Orycteropus afer afer. Classification (NCBI taxonomy): domain Eukaryota; kingdom Metazoa; phylum Chordata; class Mammalia; order Tubulidentata; family Orycteropodidae; genus Orycteropus; species Orycteropus afer. The sequence goes on along the minus strand of NW_006921792.1, from coordinate 138,991 downwards.
CAGCAAAATAGGAATACAAGGGACATTCCTCAAAACAATGACGGGCATAGATGCCAAACCAACAGCCACCATTATTCTCAATGGAGAGAGACTAAAGCCATTCCCCTTGCAAACATGAACCAGACAAGGATGCCCACTATCACTCCTTCTATTCAACATTGTACTGGAAATCCTAGCCAAGGCCATAAGGCAAGAAAGGGAAATCAAAGGCATAAATTGGTAAGGAAGAAGTCAAACTATATCTATTTGCTGATGATATGATCCTATACCTAGAAAACCCCAGAGACTCAGTCAAAAATCTACTGGAACTAATTGAGAGATT
>NW_006921792.1:119708-138359 GCF_000298275.1 Orycteropus afer afer | reverse complement strand
ATTGTGAAAATGTTAATTCTACCCAAAGCAATCTATACATTCAATGCAATCCCAATCCAGATCCCATGAACTTTCTTTAAGGATATGGAAATTCCAATCACTAGTTTTATGTGGAAAGGAAACAGTCCTCAGATAAGCAAAACACTATTGAAGAAGAACAAAGCAGGAGGTTTCTCATTGCTGGATCTCAAAACCTACTATACAGTCACAGTAATGAAAAACTACTTGCTATTGGTACAATGACAGACTCATAGACCAATGGAATAGACTTGAGAACCCAGAAATAGATCCATCAACATATGATCAGATGATCTTTGACAAAGGCCCTAAATCCGTTAAATGGGGAAGAGAATGTTTCTTCAATAAATAGTGCTGGAAAAACTGGATATCCATTTGCAGAAAAATGAAGCAAGATCTGTACCTCATACCATACACAAAAACTAACTCCAGATGGATCAAAGACTTACATGTGAAACCTAAAACTATAAACTTCCTCAAGAAAAAGCTAGGGGCAAATTTAGGGGCTCTGATGTATGGCACAAATAGACTATCAAGCATAACCCAAAATGCACAAACAGCAGAAGAGAATCTAGATGAATGGGACCTTCCCAAAATTGAAATTTTATGTGCTTCCAAAGACTTCTCCAAGAGTCAAAAGAGAACTTTCAGACTGGGAAAAAATATTCAGCAATGACCTATCTGACAAGGAACTTATCTCTAGAATTTATAGAAAACTCCAACACCTCAATAACAAAAAGGCAAATCATCCAATTCAAAAATGGCCAGAAGACATGAATAGATACGTCACCAAAGAGGATATTCAGGTGGCCAACAAACATATGTAAAAATGCTCATGATCATTATCCATTAGAGAGATGCAAATCCAAACCTAAATGAGATACTACCTTGCCCTAGCACTAGTAGCAAAGTTTAACAGGACAGAAAATAAAAAATGCTGGTGAGGATGCAGAGAGATTGCAACCCTCATACACTGCTGGTGGGACTGTGAAATGGTACAACCACTATGGAAAGCAGTATGGTGATTCCTTAAAAAGTTGGAATTAGAAATACCATTTGACCCAGCCATTCCATTGCTAGGTATATATCCTAAAGAAGTGAGAGCAAGGACAAGAACAGATAGATGCCCACTCATGTCCATTGCAGCACTATTTACAATAGCCAAATGATGGACATACAAACAATGGAAAACTATGCAACCCTAAAGAATAGGTAAAATCTGCAAAACACCACGTAACATGGATGAACTTGGAAGACTATGCTGAGAGAAATAAGTCAATCACAGAAGCATAGAAGGACAAATAATGTATTAGTCCATTATTGTAAAAGGTCAAGGAAGTTTATATATGGAAGGAAATTTTCTTTCTTGCTCACCAGGGATGGGAGGGAAGGGGAGGGAACACCGTTAGATAGGTAGAGACACATATTGATTTGGATGAAGAGATGGGCAATATACCAGATGTGAGTGATCAACATGGTGGCACTGAGGAAGAGGAAGACATAAAGAGGTTCATAGGAGGTACAGAAAACAAAGATAAACCTTTTGCACATACAGTACTGCATTGTCAGTGAAGGCAAACATGGATATATTGGTGGATAGATGGATGGACAGGCTGAACTATTAGATATGTCTATGCATGGGGTAATGTGCCCAAGACCATACATAGGGTTGGGAGACAATATTTCTACATGTCAATTGGTATTTTCTGTAATAATTCCCAAGTATATAGTAGGGCTGACAAAGGAAAAGGTTGTAGTTACTTCTTAGCCAAGCCAGCTACTCAGAGGGAGCGAGGAGTTGGACCTGTGGGCTTGGGACCATAGTCACAGGGGACATCAAGCTCACTTTTCATAACATACAACACAAAACATTGTTCCACATCCTACTTTGGCCTGTAGCAACTGACATCTTAAAAGCTTGCAAGCAGCCATCTACATGCAACGATGGGTCTCTCCTCATCCAGAGCAAAGAAGAATAAAGAGAACAAAAGATTAATGGAAACAATTATTCCAGGAGATTGATACCCCATGCAATCCTCAGCCTGTATGACTATGAGACCATAAGAACTAGATGGTGCCCAGCTACCACTGTCAAACACTCAGAGGAGGATCTATGTAGCAGATCCTGGATAGAGTAGGAGAACAATGTGGAACAAAACTTAAAATTATTTGGGAAAAAAAAAAGGGGGGAGGGACCAGGTTTGCGTGTCTGATAGAGCCTGATAGAACCACTGAGACTATGGCCTTTAGCTGCCCTTCAGGTCTGGAACTGAACCCACTCCTGTGGCTTCCAGCCAAACAAAAGCCAGGCATATGAGGTGAAAATTTGCAGTAGGTAGATACACCCCTTGGAGAGCATAATCATGGGAGAATAGAAGGGCTGTATATGTACACAGAGACAGCTCAAGGGGTAGGAATGCATGGAGGGGAGGACATAGGGAAGAAATAACTATGGAGATGAAATGGGAGGGGAGCTGTTGCATTGTGGTAAATTGTAGTCAATATCATGAGACAAAGTGTATGTGAACTGCTGTATGGAAAGTGAATTTGCTCTGTAAACTTTCACCCAAATCACAATTTAAAAAAAAGAAAAATCTTATTAAAGTCCCTAGTATTTTATTTATACTTGTATCAGTATTTTATACACTGTAGTTGCTCAATAAATTTTAAATATATGATCTTTTAATAGCCTTAACATTGTAATGATCAAGTAAAAATGAAAATATTGACTATTTGTGCCATCTTTTAGTACCCATTAATCTTTTGCATTTCCATGATCAAATGGTCATACTAATTGTAGAATTTTCTTCTAATCTAAAGATAAGTATGTTGAGTAAAGATTCTTACTTCTTCATTTATTCATTCTCTCCATTTTTCATAAAGTATTTTCATAAATGACTTCCTTTTACCATATTTCTTAGTCATTTAGTCCTTCCTAGTCAATGTTCTTTTTGATCTAAGAAACACAATCTCTTGAGCATGCAATTGAACAACAGAGTTTCTATTTATAAGGTCACTCAGTTGCTCTGTCTACACTTTAGCTCTTGAAACACTGCTTTGAAGTTATTCATCTCACTCCCTCACAGCCAAATTAGAAAGTGAGTTATTTAAATCAGGGACCTCATTTTTACATTCCTAGAGCCTGGCACAGTGCTTCATATATAGTAGCTACTCATTAAAAAGAATAAATGCATCTTGAAAATTGCTACTTTATAAATATCTTCATATTTAAAATAGTACTTTAACTCCTACTGTATTTAAGTGTTGTAGGAATCTGGGCTCTAATTGCATGGGGCAAATGTGAATTAGAAATACCTACCTAGCCTGCTGTGTTATAGAGGGTAGAATGGGGAAAGATGGTTGGTATTATATGGTGTATATTGCTTTCCAATGTGGGAAACTCATCTTTAGCCTGCACTCCAATGAAAAATATTTTATTTCTGTCAAAAAGAGTTTACAATTCCCCTGACTCCATCATGGTATATTATAGGACCTAGAAGCCATTTAGAAATCAGGATACAGATACTTATAAAGAAAAAGATAGCAAGCTACCATAAGTCAACTAAAAAAAGGAAAGCTATTCTTTGGATAATATGCAAAGCAAGCATTCAGCATTTTTCAAAGAGAACTGGATGGAAAACAATGTCTATATAAATGTACTGAGGAAAATCAAAGTGACGTCAAATAATTTTATAAGACAATACAATAAGACGGCCCACATTTACCAGAGAACACCCACAAACTAAGAAATTATAAAAAGGTCACTAGGCACTCAGAACAGGATGAACTCAGTTTAGATGAAGCTAGAAAACCAGGCCCATATTTAAGTGGAGACTATTATTTATTATTTTTTGTCAATATGTATATGTGTTTGTATAAAAGAAATTCTGAATAAAATAGTCAAATGCTTATTTTTAGAATGTTGATTGAATCATCCTCAATGGATCTGTTTTTGTTATTTTTATAAAGTTCTACTTTAAAGAGCTCTCTTATGAGCTCCAAGAGACAGCTCTCCAGAATATTGTGGTCAAAGTCCCAGAGCACAGAAAGGGTAGCACTGGGTAAAGGAAATTTTCCATAAAGAAACTTGCTTCAACAAAACTTATTCACCAACAAACATTCAGCAGGCTTTCCACACATGACTTATCTCCCAGAGACTGAAAAGCCTTATAATCCCGCTTCTTTCTTGCATACCTATGCAGAAGTATTGTGTCCTACACAGACTTTATTGACCTATCAACTGCTGGATTAAAAAAAAAAAAAAAAAATTCCTACCAAGCTGCTACAAACACAAAGCGTTGTAGTTTAATGGATCTCTTGAGGAAATACAAATCATTGTATGCAATGGCCTGACAGTACAAACAGTCACCGAATGGTGTTTATTTCTGGATGCAAGGCCATAAAATTTGTCAGTGGCCCTCATGCTGGGATAGCCTGCTAGGACACTTCATTTTGTGATCTAACCCCTTTAATTTCCACAACTTCATATGAAAATGAGCCCAGCATTTTGTAAATGGCAGAAAGTAGCCTGAGTCTGACATCCAACAAGGACTTTATTTTCGCATTTACATTTTTAAGATATAGCCAAGCTCTCTGGTATTTTCATTTTATGATAATAAGATACAAAAGAGAGGAAGGATAAAGTGACAGAGGGAAAGAGAAGTGAAACAGGGAAAATATGTGAACTAAGTTAGCAAATGTATTAAGATTTTGCAAATTGGCAAAGCAACTGGCATCACTCAACTGAGCATAAAACCAGACTGCTTATCTGATTTGGCTTTCAAGGAATATTTTTCTTTCTGAGATTTCAAAGGCAGTTTTATAGTGCAATATGTTTTCTAAATTCTAGAAATCAAGCAGGCTGTTTTTTTTATTTTTTTCTCTCTCTCTGAAATATTGTGATTAGTGTTGGATCCACATGTATCAATTGATGCTTGGCTCCTAGAGCCAGTATGAAGCTGCTGTTACAGCATATTAAACACATGCTGCCATGAATTGCTCAGATATTTAGACTTTTGTGATCAATCTTACCCATTCATTCTTATGACTCTTCCTAAGAGTAATAAATGGCCACATAATTATATCCCTTAGACCACTGCCAAGATTCCTAAACTCTTTTTTCTGTATTGTAAACTGATGCCTTTTAAACCCAATCAATAACAGCACCATGACACTTTGACCACTAACATCTGATGACTATCCCCGCATCTCAATTGTCCACCACTCATCTGTCAGTTTGTCATAGTGTGGTGGCTTGTGTGTTGTTGTGAGACCAGAGGCTATGTAACCAGTATTTCAAATACCAGCAGGGCCACCCATGGTGGACAGGTTTCAACAGAACTTCCAGGCTAAGACAGACTCGGAAGAAGGAAGGGGATATCCACTTCTCAAAGTATTGGCCAGTGATAACTTTATGAATAACAGTGAAATGCTATCTGATATATTACCGGAAAACTTTATAAATAGCCCTGAAACACTGCCCAATATAGTACTGGAAGATGAGCCCCGTAGGGTGGAAGGCACTCAAAATGTAACTGGGGAAGTGCTGCCCCCTGAAAGTAGAGTTGACTTCAATGATGTAGATGGAGCAAGTTTTCAGGACCTCCATTTGCTGATGTGGCATGACTTGAAATGGGGGAAAAAAAAAAAAAGCTTCAAACATCCATTAATAATTGGAATATGGAGTGTAAAGAATCTGGGAAAAGTGGAAGTTGTCAAAAATGAAACAGAATGGATAAAGATCAATATCCTAGGCATTAGTGAGCTGAAATGGACTGTTTTTGGCCATTTTGAATCAGACTACCATATGATACCAGGAATGACAATTTGAAGAGGAATGGCATGGCATTCGCTGTCACAGAAAAATGTTTCAAGACCTATCCTGAAGTACAACACTGTCAGTGATAGGATAATATCCATACATTTTCAAGGAAGACCAGTTACTACTACTATTGTTCAAATTCATGCACCAACCACCAAAGCTAAAGATGAGGAAATTGAAGATTTTTACCAACTTCTGCAGTCTGAAATTGACCAAGCATGTAATCAACATATATTGATTATTACTAGTGATCAGAATGCAAGAGTTGGAAACAAAGAAGAATCATCAGTAGCTGGAAAATGTGGCTTTGGTAATGGAAATGATGCTGATAATGTCATGATCACATGACAGAATTTAGCAAGACCAACAGCTTATTCATTGCACATGCTTTTTATTCAATAACATAAACAGTGGCTATATAAATGGACTGTGTCAGATGGAATACACAGGAACCAGATCGACCACGTCTGTGGAAAGAGCTGATGGAGAGGCTCAATATCTTCAGCCAAAACAAGGTCAAGAGCTGATTGTGGAACAGAGCATCAATGGTTCTTATGAAAGTTCAAATTAAAGCTGAAAACAATTAAAGCAAGTCCAACAAGAGCCAAGATATGACCTTAATTATATCCCACTTGAACTCAGAGATCATCTGAAAAATAGATCTGATGCATTGAACACCAATGACTGAAAACCACATGAATTGTGGGATGACATCAAGAACATCATACATGAAGAAAGCAAAAAGTCATTAAGAACACAGAAAAGCAGGGAGGAAGTGGGAAGGGAGATGTTACATTCTAGGGAATTGTAGTCAGTGTTATGAGACAAAATGTGTATGAACTGCTGTATGGAAAATGAATTTTCTTTGTAAACTTTCAGCCAAATGACAATAATAAATAAATAAAAGTAGATTAAATTACCCCCGCCTAAAAAAGAAAACCACAGGAAAAGAAAAAAGACAAAGAAGGATGTCAGAAGAGACTCTGAAACCTGCTTTTGAACAGAGAGTAGCAAAAGCAAATGGAAGAAGTGACATGATAACAGAGTTAAACAGAAGAATTCAAAGAGCAGCTCAAGAAGACAAAGTTAATTATTATAATGAGATGTACAAAGACCTGGAGTTAGAAAACCAAAAGGGAAGAATACGCTCAGCATTTCTCAAGCTGAAAGAGCTAAAGAAAAAAAAAAAAAATCAAGCCTCGAGTTGCAATACTGAAAGATTCTATGGGGAAAATATTGAATGATGCAGGAAATATCAAAAAGATGGGAGGAATATACAGAGTTACTGTATCAAAAAGAATTGGTTGATGTTCATCTATTTCAGGAGGTGGCATATGATCAAGAACCTATGGTACTGAAGGAAAAAGTCCAAGCTGCACTGAAGGAATTAGCAAAAAACAAAGCTCCAGGAATTGACAGAATATTCATTGAGATGTTTCAGTAAATGGTTGTGGCACTGGAGGCACTTACTCATTATGTGAAGAAATTTGGAAGAGACCTACATGGCCAACTGACTAGAACAGATCCATATTTGACCCACTCCAAAGAAACGTGATGCAACAGAATGTGGAAATTATCAAACTATATCAATATCACATGCAAGTAAAATTTTCCTGAAGATAATTCAAAAAGGACTGTAGCAGTATATTGACAGGAGACTTCCAGGAATGCAAGCTGGATTCAGAAGAGGATGTGGAATGAGAGAGAGATCATTGCTGATGTCAGATGACTGAAAGCAAAGGATACCAGAAAGATGTTTAAAAACAAAAAACCAAACTCACTCCTGTTGAGTCAGATCCAACTCATAGCAACCCCTCCTTGGGTTTCCAAGGGAGTATCACTATGGAAGTAGATTGCCCAATTTTCCTACTGAGGGGTAGCTGGTGGGTTTGACCACCAGCTTTCTGGTTAGCAGTCAAATGAATTAGGCACTACACTACCAGAGTTGCAGAAAAATGTTTACTGTGTTTTATTGACTATGCAAAAGTATTTGAGTTTGTGGATCATAGCAAATTACGGATAACATTGAGAAGAATGGGAATTCCAGAACACTTAATTGTGCTCCTAAGGAACCTGTACATAGACCATGAGGCTGTTGTTTGAACAGAACAAAGGTATACTGCATGGATAAAATCAGGAAAGGAGTGCATCAGGGTTATATCCTTCCACCATATTTATTCAATCTGTATGCTGAGCAAATAATCCAAGAAGCTGGACCATATGTAGAAGAGCGTGCCATCAGGATTGGAGGAAAAACAATTAACTATTAACAACCTCTGATATTCAGATAACACAACCTTGCTTGCTGAAAGTAGAAATGACTTGATGGAGATTAAAGACTATAGTCTGCAGTGTGGATTGCACCTAAACATAAAGAAAACAAAAATCCTCACAATTGCTCCAATAAGCAGCATCATGATAAATGGAAAAAAAGATTAAAGCTGTCAAGATGTCATGTTGTTTGTATCCACAATCAGCACCCATGGAAGCTGCAGTCAAGAAATCAGACAATTTATTTCACTGGGCAAATCTGCTGCAAAAGACTTCTTTAAAGTGCTTAAGACCAAAGATGTATCTTACTAATAACCACCTCACAGAAATTTCATGAAGATTAAAGGAATTATAAGTCCTGTATATAATGGAAATTGAAAAGTGTCTTTTTTTTTTCCCTCTTGTCCTCCTATATGGACAATCCTTTTCCTCTTGATTTGAGTTTTATTATTCTTTATGGATTCTTTTGTTTAAATAGAGGGAAAATACATGTGTGATTTAAAATGAGATGAATTATTAGAAATCCCAAGTAGACTGAAATCTACTTGGGACTTGTTAATGTGTCTTATCTTGTTAACTGTATAAACCCACAGATAGTTTTTCCAGTACACTAAGGGTCTAATTGCACAGTCAATTTTGTTCACTAATTACATAATTTTTACATGAGATTCATTAATACAAATGATGTGATCATACTATTTTTTTCATATGTCTAATCTTTAAGCTCTGGTAGCATAGTGCCTAAGGCACTTGACTTTAAGCTCTGGTAGCATAGTGCCTAAGGCACTTGACTGCTAACCAGAAGGCTGGCAGTTCAAACCCACCAGCCACTCCTCGGAAGGAAGGTTGGGCAATCCTACTTCCATACTGATACTGCCTCGGAAACCCAAGGAGGGGTCACTATGAGTCGGGGCCTACTCGACGGCAAATAACAACAACAACAACAACAATCTTTAATCTATTGCAGAATTGTTTTACAATCATATTTGAAAGAAACTTTGGATTTGCAAAACAGAGAACAATTTTGGTTCTTGAGAAAAATATTGATGCAGTTAATCACAGACTTATTTTTGTAGAGCTGTCTTTACCATATGTATGTCTGAGAATCAAGCTATTTTATTTTATCATTTTCCAAAAATCTTCTGAGAATAATCCGGTAAACGTACAAACCCATACTTCCTTTTGCTTGCTGCACTTACTTACATACAAAATTCCTGATGCTTGCATTGTTGTTGTTAGGTGCCATCAAGTTTGGTTCCAACTCATAGTGAACCTACATACAAGAGAACAAAATATTGCCTGGTCCTGAACCATCCTCATTATCACTGTCATGTCTGAGCCTATTGTCACAGACACTGTATCAGTCCATCTCATTGGGGTCTTCCTCTTTTTCACTGACCTTCTACTTTACCAAGCATGACGTCCTTCTTCAGGGACTGGGCCTCCCTGAAAACTTGTCCAAAGTATATGAGAAGAAGTCTCACCATCCTTGTTTCTAAGGAGTATTATGACTGCAATTCCTCCAAGATACATTTTTTTCCTTCTTCTGGCAGTTCATAGTATATTCAATATTCTTCACCAACCATCATTCAAAAGCTTCAATTCTTATTTGGTCTTCCTTATTTATTGTCCAGCTTTCACATGCATATGAGACATTGAAAATACAATGGTGTGGGTCAGTGTGGGTCATGTGCACTTTAGTCCTCAAAGTGACATCTTTGATTTTTAACAATTTTAAAGAAGTTTTTTTTTTTTCTTTTGCAGGTGATTTGCTCAATGCATATATATTCATATATATTATGAATTCCTCCTTTCTCTTGTGAGCTGTGGTAGCATAGTGCCTAAGGCACTTGACTGCTACCCAGAAGGCTGGTGGTTGGAACCCACCAGTCACTCCTCGGAAGGAAGGTTGGGCAATCTACTTCTGTAGTGATATTGCCTCAGAAACCCAAGGAGGGGTCGCTATGAAACAGGGCCGACTCAATGGCACATAACAACAACAACAATTGTCTACATCAGACATATTAATTTGAGGTTCATTTCAGTGGTATGTGAATGGCTTGAAACCTTAAAATTATTTGAAACATCCTGTATGCATAAACTAATTTTTGTTCATAGCTTTCAGTAGATTTTCAAAGGGTATCTAAAACTTTAGTGAGGTTAAGAACTGTTCTATTCCTTTCACATGGAAAAGAAGCTCTATCAAACAATTAAATACCTAATAGATGCTAAATAGGCTACCAGAAACCTTCATGTTATTATATTGGTTAATTCTTATAATAGTCATGAACCATGGATATTATTAACATTTTAGTTTGCATAGCTTGTGAGTGGTCTCTCTGAACTCGTTTTTTTTTTTTTTTTTTCTTTCTTTGCTATATATGATACATCTTGTTTCCTTATTAGATTGTTAATTGTAGGCATGATGGGCATCACTATGTCTCTCACAACATATACACATTACAGCTACTTCATAAATATGACAGTGCTTCTGCTGCCCCTACTAAGTGGCAACTGCAACAATGACAAGGATGTAATATCAATGGCCAATGGTCCAAACATAAGGGTCCATGTCTCCAGATAGTAGTTACATGAGCTGAGCCCACCATGTATGCAATCAAAAGGACATCGTAGGATCTAAATTGCATTGTTGAAGGGCCAGCTGTTATTTAGTTCCAGCCAACTGGTGCATTGAAGGAATGCAGGCCAACTGTTTCTAGTCTTTAAACTTTAATTTCTTTTTAACAGACCTTGTTATGTTATGTGCTGTCGAGTCGGCCCCGACTCATAGTGACCCCTCCTTGGGTTTCCCAGGCAGTATAACTACAGAAATAGGATTGCCCAACCTTCCTTCCGAGGAGTGTCTAGTAGGTTTCAACCGCCAGCCTTCTGGTAAGCAGTCAAGTGCCTTAGACACTATGCTACCAGAGCTCCTTTTAAGAGCCCTGAATGGGTTCAAAAAATTATATAAATAAAAGCTGCAGACTAGGAAACTTTGAGCCTCTATTTTGTTGGTTCTGCACAAGATGATTCCATCTTATTCTGGTTATGTTCATTAGCCAGGAATGGCCACCACCCTATTTTTAAAATAAATAATTGGAAAGCTTTCTTAATCATTATAACCATTACTTGTTAGAGCTCTGATCTGGTATTTAGAAGGCAGGCTGGATAATATAGATTGTGTTTCATTTACCAAGTAAGAATGGCTGGTTCATTAGATATTCTTGAAAGTTTTAAGAAAGGGAGCAATAGGACTTGATTTGCATTTAGAAAAATAGCCTTCATGTGATGTGTAGGAAGTATAGAAGTGGTGGTGCATTGTGATTCCTCGGCAGCTATGGTTGGAGATGACACTGGTACTAATGGGAATGGAACAAAGTGGATCAACTTGACAACTACAAAATGCAAGTTTGGTAATCTATTGGATGTGTATAGTAAAGCAGAGGGAATTCCAGATTCATTGAATATGGATTCTATTATCACTTTGTCTATGTACAAATCCCAGCTCTCTTCCTAAATAGCTGTATAAACTTGGTAAGTTACTTAACACCTCAGTGCTTTGGTTTTCCCTTGAATAATATCAACAGGTGATTTGTAAGATTGTAAAGAGGAACAAATGAATAAATAATAATATGTTTGGCACTTGTGCCTATGAGGGGTCTATGAGGAGGAGGGTTGCAGTTACAACTCCTAGATTTCTGACTTGAGTGCTGCAGTAGTTTACTGTTCTTTCTAGTGAGGTAGGAAATACCCAAAGGAAGAACAACCTTTCAGGAAGATTTTGATTATTCAATGAGATTTGTGAAGCTGAAAGTATCTATGGAAATACAGATGGAAAGAGTATAGCAATAGTTTAAACTTGTTGTAGTTTTCTTTTACCTGTGTATTTACCACTTCTTGAGCATTTTAATAAGGAGTCTGGTAGCATAGTACCTAAGGCATCTGACGGCTAAATAGAAGGTTAGTAGTTCAAACCCACTAGCCACTCCATGGAAGTAACAATGGGCAATCTACTTCCATAAAGATTTACTGCCTCAGAAAACCAATGGGGGTTGCTATGAGTCAGAATGGACTCAATGGCAATGGGTTTGTTTGGGGTTTTTGCTAAAACATTTTAGTTATTGTTTATAAATTGAGAATGTGTTATACTGCTCTGGTTGAGTAGTGCCTAAGGCATTTGACTGCTAACCAGAAATCTGGTGGTTCAAACCCACCAGCCACTCCTTGGAAGGAAGGTTGGGCAATCAACTTCCATCGAGATACCACCTCAGAAACCCAAGGAGGGGTAGCTATGAGTCGTATCAACTCAACGGCAGTGAGTTTTGTTTTGTTTTGTTTAATACTACAAGGAACATGAAGCCAGATCATAGACATTTGAACTATAACTAAAAAATTAAACTATTTAAGAATAATTTTTGTTTGTTTTGTTTTTTGCACAACAAACTACATGGGAGTACATAAATGCTGCTAAACTATTCATTGTCCTGCTGTTCTCTTGACCTGCCCTCAAGACAACACTTGGTTGCTATAACTTCTCCCCATTACATTAGTATTCAAGATAGAAGGGAGGAGGCGGAAAAGTTCTTTTGTCAGAAAAGAGAATGAATGCTTTCTCAGAAACCTCTACGCTATATCTGCTTCTCTTTGACTAGAACTATGTCAAAAGAACACTCTTCACTTCAATTTGGATGGGATGGTGAGGATTTAAATAATTTTTTTTTTTTGGAGGCCTGATGAAACTCGAGATTCTTTTAGTGAGAAAAAAGAGGACTTGGTTACCAGGTAGGGGGTTGCCACCGACAGGATGAACAGCCATCTTTATGCAATGATTTAAAGGGGTACATGGTAGATTGGGCAATCCTACTTCCATAGTGATACTGCCTCGGAAACCCAAGGAGAGGTCACTATGAGTCGGGGCCGACTCGACGGCAAATAACAACAACAACATGGTAGTGACTAGATGATATCTGAAGGAATTCTATAACCATTGAGTGCTATCATTCAGTTTGACTAACCTTCAAGAGCATTATATAGTTAATTAAATATTGTCATTTGACAGTAATATTTTGTTAAAAAAATAGCAAAATAATAGAAAGTAATTGCTAATCAAATGTTATAAAATGGCTTAGCACACATGTAAGCACTTATTAACACAAGGTTTTATTCTACTTCCTCTCCTATTCACCCTGGCCCTTCCCACCTCCATATAACATCAATACCTATGGTCGGTCATTTCTGTAATTTTTGTGGTTCATTTACTTGCAAATTATTCAGAGGTATTAATGCATGATGATTCATCTTCTTACCGAATTGCAATTGTAGCTGTTTTACAATAATGTTTTCCTCCAATATAATAGCCATGTGCTAGAATGTTTTTTTGTTAGATGTCAGCCCATTTTGTAATATGTACTATTATCACTTATTATACTGTACCATATAATTTATGTATTACAAAAGTAATTATTAGAAATTAAATTTGCATTAACTCAGTAGATCACTGTGCACAATAGTTAGGAACTAAAAACCTTAACTTTCTATTGTAATTTTAAACAATAATTAATATTTATCATTTGGAAAAAGCTACAAACACTGCTCAGAGTTAAATATAATCTATTATTTGCCTCATTCAGCATGATTCTGAAAATATAAAAAATGTAAAAGAAAGAGAGAAAGAGAAGGAAACCTTTTTGTGCAAATCCTTTTAGAAATAGTTAGAAAATAGTTGCAATCCAGCTGAGACCTTACAACTGGAGAATAATTTCTCAAAACCTTTGTTTGAAAAAGAGTCAATGTGTAGAAATGACTGATATTAATGTGACTTTAAACAATGTATTTGGGCCATATTACTATTACATACTGCCAGGAATCTTAAATGTGCTCTAGGTAGCAAGTACATTCTTGCTGAATGCTATAATTTTATATAATGTAAATCTAATTGTGCAATAAACCCAAATCCAAACCCATTGCCACTGACTTGATTCCAATTCACCACAACCCTATAGGCTAAAGTAGAACTGCCCCATAGTGTTTCCAAGGCTGCAATATTTACAGAAGCAGACTGCCACATCTTTCTACTTCAGAGAAACTGATGGGTTTGAACTGCCAACCTTTCAGTTAGCAGCCTAGCACTTAGCTGCTACTCCATCATATAGTATAAAGATTTTATTAGCTTCTCAATTCTTAGTTTAGGGGATATTATAATCACATATGGGAAGAAGACAATCACTATCTTTTTCTAACCCACTTTATTCCAGTGGGGATCCAGACAAGAAATAGATGGAAGAGAGTTAAGTCTAATAGGGGAACAATGTTGTTGTTATTAAATGTCACCATGTCCTCTCCAACTCATAGCGACAGTATGTGCAATAGAACAAAACACTGCCTGTTCCTGCACCAATCTCACAATCCTTGCCATGCTTGAGCCAATCGTTGCAGCCACTTTGTCAATGCATTTTGTTGAGGATCTTCTCCTTTTTCTCTGACCCTCTATTTTACCAAGTCTGATACCTTTCTCCAGGGAATAGTCCCTTCTGACAACATGACCAATGTGGGTGAGATACCGTCTGGCCATTCTTGATTCTAAGGAGCATTTCAACTTCTTCCATGACAGATTTGTTTGTTTTTATGGCAGTGTGTGATATTTTCAGTATTTTTGCCAACACTACAACTCAAAGGCATCAACTTTTCTTCAGTCTTTCTTATTCATTGACCAGTTTTCACATGGATAAGAGGTAATTGAAAATACCATGGCTTGAGTTAGACACACCTTGGTCTTCAAAGTGACATCTTTGCTTCTTAATATGTTAAAGAAATCTTTTTCAGCACACTTGTCCAGTGTATTCAGCGTCTGATCTCTTGACTTCTGCTTCCACAGGTAAAATGAAATCCCTGACAACTTCAATCTTTTCTCCACTTACCATGATGTCTCTTATTGGTCAAGTTGCAAGGATTTTCATTTTCTTTATGTTGAGATATAATCCATACTGCAGAGTCTAGCCTTCATCAATAAGTGATTCAAGTCATCTTCACTTCCAGCAAACAAGGTTGTGTCATCTGCATATTGCAGGTTGTTAATGAGTCTTCCTACAATCCTGATGCTGTGTTCTTCATGCAGTCCAGTTTCTCAGATTATTTGCTCAGAGTGAATAAGTAGGATGAAAGGATACTTCCTTGATGCACACCTTGCCTGATTTTAAACCATGCAGTATTCCCTTGTTCTATTCGAATGACAGCCTCTTAGTCTATGGACAGGTTCATGAGGAGTACAACTAAGTGTTCTGGAATTCCTATTTGCCACAATGCTATCCATAATTTGTTATGGTCCAGACAGTCGAATGCCTTTGCAGAGTCAATAAAACACGGTAAACATCTTTCTGATATGCTTTGCTTTTAGCCAAGATCCATCTGCTATTAGTAATGATATCCTTCATTCCACATCTTCTTCTGAATACAGCTTCCATTTCTGGAAGTTATCTGTCAATATACTGCTGCAACTGCTTTTTAATTATCCTCAGCAAAATTGTACTTTTGTTTGATATTAATGATATTGTTCAAAATTTTCACATTCTGTTGGATCACCTTTCTTTGGAATCAGCAAAAATAAGAAGCTCTTCCAGTCAGGTGGCCAGGTAGCTCTCTTCTAAATTTCTTGGCATAAATGGGTAAGTTCCTCCAGCACTGCATCCATTTGTTGAAACAGCTGAATGGATAGTCTGTCAATTGCTGAAGCCTTGTTTTTCACTAATTCCTTCAGTGCATCTTGGATGTCTTCCTTTCCTTTAATACCATTGGTTCTTGATCATATACTGCCTCCTGAAATAGTTGAACATTGACCAATTATTTTTGGTACAATGACTGTGTATTCCTTCCATCTTCTTTTGATGCTTCCTGCATTGTTCAGTATTTTGTCCACAGAATCCTTCAACACTGCAACTCGAGGCTTGAATTTTTTCAGCTTGAGAAATGCCTGGTATATTCTTCTCTTTTGGTTTTCTAACTCTAGGTGTTTTTGCATTTAATTATAATACTTTACTTTGTCTTCTTGACCCTTTGAAATCTTCTGTTCAGATCTTTTGTTTTGTCATTTCTTCCATTTGCTTTAGGACTCTCCTTTCAAGAACAAGTTTCAGTGTCACCTCTGACATCAT
The DNA here is from genome assembly GCF_000298275.1 of Orycteropus afer afer. Classification (NCBI taxonomy): domain Eukaryota; kingdom Metazoa; phylum Chordata; class Mammalia; order Tubulidentata; family Orycteropodidae; genus Orycteropus; species Orycteropus afer. The sequence goes on along the minus strand of NW_006921792.1, from coordinate 122,102 downwards.
TTTGGTCTTTTCTTCCTTTCCTGTCTTTTTAATAACCATTTGATTTCTTCATGTATGAGGTTCTTGATGTTGTATTAGAACTTTTCCAGTCTTCAGTCGTTGGTGTTCAATATGTCAAATATATTCTTTAGATGGTCTCTAAATTCAGGTGGGATATAATCAGTGTTGTATTTTGGCTCACATAGAATTGTTTTAATTTTCCTCAGCTTGATCTTGAATTTGCAAATGAACAATTGATGGTCTATTCCACAAGCTCCTGGCCTTGTTTTGGCTGAAGACACTAAGCTTCTCCATCGCCCCTTTCTACCGATGTAGTCAATCTTATCCCTGTGTATTCCATCTGGTGAAGTCCATGTGTATAGCCACTGTTTATGTTGTTGAAAACAAACGTATTTCCAGTTAATAAATCATTTGTCTTGCAAAATTCTATCATCCAATTTCTGGTGTCATTTCTCTCAGCAAACCCATGTTTTCAAACTATTGATGCTTCTTGTTTGTTTCCAACTTTCACGTTCCAATCACCAGTAATAATCAATACATCTTGATTGCATGTTTGGTCAATTTCAGACCGCAGAAGTTAAAAATCTTCAGTTTCTTCATTTTTGCCTTTAGTGGTTGGTGCATAAATTTGAATAATAGTAGTATGAACTGGTCTTCCTTGTAGACATATGGATATTATCCTATTGCTGACAGCATTGTACTTCAGGATAGATCTTGTAACATTCTTTTTGATGATGAATGAGATGCCATTCCTCTTCAATTTGTCATTCTTGGTGTAGTAGACTATGTGATTGTGTGATTCAAAATGGTCAATACCAGTGTATTTCAGCTTACTAATGCTTAAGAGATCAATCTTTATGACTCCATTTGTTTTTGACAATTTCAAATTTTCCTAGATTCATACTTCATACATTCCACATTCCAATTATTAATAGATGTTTGCAGCTGTTTCTTCCCATTTTAGGTTTTGCCCCACTGATCAATGAAGGTCCTGAAATCTTTATTCCATGAATGTCATTAAGGTCAACTCTGCTTTGAGGAGGCAGCTCTTCCCCAGTCATATTTTGAGTATCTTCCAACCTGAGGGGCCCATCTTGCAGCACTATATCAGATAATAATTCATAGCTCTTCATAAAGTTCTCTAATAATATATCAGACATTGTTTCACTGCTATTCATAAAGTTTTCACTGACCATTTTTTTTTTTTTTCCAGAAGTGAACGGCTCTATCTTTCTTCCCATTCTGTCTTAGTCTAGAAGTCTAGAAGCTCCACTGACACCTATGTACCATGGGTGACCTTGCTGGCATTTGAAATACCAATGGCACAGCCTCCAGCCTCACAGCAATATGAAAGCCACCAAAGTATGAAAAACTGACAGACAAGTGGTGAAACAATAGGGACCCCTGAAAAAGAGAAATTGGAGAAAGAACTTCTGTTTTCCTTAGATACGTGGTGCAAATGGTTAGTGCTCATGGCTGCTAACTGAAAGGTTGAAAGTTTGAGTACATTCCAGAAGCACCTCAAATGAAAAACTTTATGATCTACTTCCAAAAAATCAGCCCTTGAAAACCCTTTGGAGCACAGTTCTACTCTAATACACATGAGGTTACCATGAATTAGAATCAACTTGATGGCAATTGGTAAACAGGTCCTTCTAAAGAGAACAAGAGAAAAAAAAAGAAACTGATATGTTTTTGAGTGAGTAGTTGCAGATCGAGATTTTACTTACTGAACTGCTAAGCTATCTCCTTGGATTAATAGTCTTGGTAAAAGATACACATACATCATCAATGGTGGGAATATAAGGTGTTTCAAATTTATTGTATGTTTTAAATTTTTCTTATGTTTTCAAACTAGTTTTAAGATGTATGACATTATTTGAACAAGAGTTTGACCACAAGTCCCACATAAATGATAAAGTAAATGATATTTAACATCAGAACCTGCCCTGCCTCACTGGTCAGAGATAATGATTGTTCCCATCTCTCTTCAGGAAGTAAAATTAAAATTAATAATACTAAAAGGATAAACTAAGTTTATATGACTGAAATCTTTATGACTTTTCAAATTAGGAATCTCATCTACACTTAGCACTGTTATGTTGAAAAAATTCTGTGGAGAACAGTAACATTTTTCAGGAATCCACAATACAATTTTAAGAAAAAAGTAAAATTTTTAGAATCATCTTGGTCATCATTATTTAGGACAGTTTCTGAATCTTTATTCTGCATGATAATCACCTAGAGATTTAATATAAATGTAGATTGACAGTTATGTCTCCAAAGTTCTTAGTTTATTATCTGAAAAGCTGGATTTTTAAGAAGTGCCTTTGGTGATGCTGACAATGTGGTCTTTGGACCACAACTTGAGAAATGTTAATTTAGGGCAATGGT
>NW_006921792.1:109893-118957 GCF_000298275.1 Orycteropus afer afer | reverse complement strand
GGCAATCCTACTTCTGTAGTGATACTGCCTCAGAAACCCAAGGAGGGGTCGCTATGAGTCAGGGCCGACTCGACGGCACATAACAACAACAACAACTCACTGGATCACCTTCATATGAATCTGAAAAAATTTAGAAGGAAATTCAAATTTAACATCTCTGGATTTAAGTTTTCTGTGTAAAATGCAACTGAAATCTTCTACCTCAGTTTTAAAAAATATATTTTTAAAGAAATAATGTTATATTTTAAACCAAAAATAAAAATAAAAAGTATTATACCTAAGGATAAGTCATTCAAAACATAACATTGGCATTATGGAGAAAATTAGAGAATTTACTAAAACATTGAAAAAAAAATACTTACATACGCTGGAAGTTATATAAGGTATCACAAATTGGATTATTCAATATTGTAAAGATTTTGATTCTCCTTAGATTGAAATTGCATATTCAATGCAACTTCAATCAAAAGTGATTACTCTTTTTGTGTGTGTGTGTGTGATTTGGGTGAAAGTTTACAGAGAAAATTCACTTTCCATACAGCAGCAGTTCACATACACTTTGTCTCATGACACCGACTGAAATTTCCCACGATGCAACAACCCCCCTTCCACTTCCTCCTCATAGTTACCTCTTCCCTGTGTTCTTTCCTCCGTGCACTTCTGCCTCCTGAGCTGTCTCCCTGTGCATACATAACCCTTCTATTCTCCCACGATTATTCTCTCCAAGGAGTGTATCTACCTAACTAAACGTAAAAGTTATAACTCTTTTATTGGATTTTTATTTTATCCTTTGGTCAATAAACAAGTTGATTTTCAAAGTTTATATGACTAAGAAATGGGAAAACAATGCTAAAATGCTCCTGAAGTACAATGGGACTCCTCATTATATCAGATATTATAAAACTATAATAATAAAATTGTAGTAAATAAAATATTTCACTATTAATATTGGGATAGACAGATAAATTTCAAAAGCACAGAGATTAGAAATTGACTCATACATGTTGTTGTTGTTAGGTGTCCTCAAGTCAGTTTTGATTCATAGTGACTGCCATGTACAACAGAATGAAACAATGCCCAGTCCTGCCCTATCCTAACAATCATGGTCATGCTGAGCCCATCATCACAACCACTGTGTCAATCCATCTTATTGGGGATCTTGCCCTTTTTTAGGAGTGCTGGTGGCATAGTGGATAAGGTAAAAGGCATTTGGCTGCTAACCAGAAGGTCAACAGTTCAAATCCACAAGTTTCTGGAACCCAATAGATGTCACTATGAGTCAAAATCAATTCAATGGCAGTGAGTTTTGTTTTGCTTTGTTTTGCCCTTTTATAGTGATGCTCTACTTTACCAAGCATGATATACTTCTCTAGGAATTAGTCCCCTGTAACAACATGACCAAAGTACATGTGAGAGAAAATCTGGCCATTCCTACTTCTAAGGAGCATTCTGGATGTACTTCCTGGAAAACAGATTTATCATTCTTCTAGTAGTCCATGGTAGAATATTCATCCACCACAATTCAAGTGCATAAATTCTTCTGAGGTGTTTTTTATTCATTGTTCAGCTTTCACATGTATAAGGGACTATTGAAAATACCCTGACTTGGCCCAGGGGCACCTTAGACTTAAAGATGATATTTTTGCTCTTTAACACTTCAAAGATTATTTCACAGCAGATTTGCCCAATACGTTATGTTGTTTGATTTCTTGATTACTCATTCTATGGCAATGATTGTGTTTCCAAGTAAAATGAAATCATTGACATCAGTTTTTTCTCCATTTATCATGATTTAGCATATCGGTCCAGTTGTGAGGATGTTGTTGTTGTTTTGTTGAAGTGTAGTCCATCCTGAAGGCTGTGGTCTTTGACCTTCATTGTAAGTGCTTCAAGTCTTCAACACTTTCAGCATGTAATGTTGTTTATTTGCATATTACAGATTGTTAATGAGTCTTTCAAAACAAATGGGTCTTCCTTCAAAAAAAATGAGTCTTCCTCCTAAAACACAGGTAAACATCTTTCTGATATTCTCTACTTTCAAGCAAGATCCATCTGACATTAACAATGATAACCCTCATTCCACGTCCTCTTCTGAATCTTGCTTGAATTTCTGGCAATTACCTTCCAAAATATTGTTGCACCTGTTTTTGAATTATTTTTGCAAAATTTTACATGCATGTGATATTAATGATATTGTTCAACAATTTCCACATTCTGTTGGATCATCTTTCTTTGGAATGGGCACAGTTATGGATATCTTCCTACCAGTTGGCCCGGTAGATGTCTTCCAAATTTCTTGGCATAAACAAGTGAGTGCATCCAGCACTGCCTCCATTTGTTGAAACTCTCTATAGGTATTTCATCAATTCCTGGAGCCATGATTTTTGCCAATTCCTTCAGTACAGCTTGGACTTTTTCCTTCAATACTATCATTCTTGATCATAAGCTACCTCCTGCAATGGTTGAACATTGCCAAATTTTTTGGTACAGTGACTGTGTATTCCTTTCATCTTTCTTTGATGCTTCCTGTGTTGTTCAATATTTTGCCCATAGACTCATTCAATATTGCAACTCTAGGCTTGATTTTTTTCTTCAGTTCTTGCAGATTGAGCAATGTCAAGTGTATTCTTCTTCCCTCTTGGTTTTCTAACTCCATGTCTTTGCATATTTCATTATAATAGTTCACTTTGCCTTCTCTAGCTGCTCTTTGAACTCTTCTGATGAGCTCTTTTATTTCATCATATCTTCATTCACTTTAGCTACTCTTCATTCAACAGCAAATTTCAGTCTCTTCTGATATCCATTTTGTTGTTTTCTTTGTTTCTTGTCTTTTTAATGATCTTTTCTTTTTCTCATATATGATGTTCTTGATAATTGTCATCCCACAATTATTCTGGTCTTTCAACATTGGTGTTCAATATGTTGAAGCTGTTCTTGAGACAGTCTTTAAATTCAGGTGGGATATATTCAAGGTCATATTTTGTGATAACTGGTTTTATTTCTATCACCATATTTTCCAATGACCGAAGTTTCAATTTTGTTTCCATCTTCTGAATTCCAATCACCAGTAATTATTAATGCATCTTGATTGTATGTTTGGTCAATTTCAGACTGCAGAAGTTGATAACAATCTTCAATTACTTCATCTTTAGTGATTGGTGTATAAATTTGAATAATAGTAGTATTAACTAGTCTTCCTTATAGAATTATGGATATTTTTCTATCACTGACAGCATTGTACTTCAGGATAGACCTTGAAATGTTCTATTTGACAATGAATGTAACACCATGTCTCTTCAATTTGTCATTTCCAGCATAGTAAACCATGATTGTCTGATCCAAAATGGCCAACACCAGTCCACTTGAGCTCACTAAAGCCTAGGATATTAATCTTTATGCATTCGATTCAATTTCTTATAATTTATAATTTTCTTACATTCCTACTTCATACATTCCATGTTCCAATTATTATTGGATGCTTGCAGAATTTTTTTTTTTTTGGTCATTTTGTCTTGTGACACATCAGCAGATGAAGTTCTTGAAAGCTTTACTCCATCCATGCTGCTAAGGTAGACTTTATTTTTAGGAATTAACACTTCCCTAGTCATATTTTGGGTGTCTCTCAACCTGAGGAATTCATCTATATCACATTTCACTCCTATTCATAAGGTTTTCAGTGGTTGATTTCTTCAGAAGGAGACTGCTGTGTCCTTCTTCCTAGTTTGTCTTAGTTTAGAAGCTCTGCTGAAACCTGTTCACCATAGATAACTCTGCTGGTGTTTGAAATATCAATGACATGGATTCTAGCATCACAGCAACATACAAGCCACCATAGTAACACAAACTGAGGAATGAATGGTGGATCATTACATGATTGGACTAGAATTCTACGTAGTCAGAATAAATGAATCTTACACACACAATACTGAAAATTTTAAATTGTAAGATGATGCATGAAGTAAGCAAACATTTATATAAATATTAAGTAGACAACAAATTTTATAATCTATTATTTATGGGTATATATCTATAGATAAAAATAATAAAAAGATTTTTGAGTAGTTATTTACTCTTCAGAGTAGTGAAGGAAAGCAACTGAGGTAAGGGAACTTCAACTTCATTTTAATGTGCTTTTCAACCCTTGGCAATGGTATGTGGGTGTTTTTTACATTATATTTTACCTCTTCTCTTATATGTCTAAAGTATAAATATTGAAGGAAGACACATTCATATTGAAAAACTAGACAGAAAACATAAATAAATGGAAAATGAATTAAATTTTAAAAATATAACCACAGTATCAAATGGAAGAAGAGCAGTCTGAATAAAACTAGACAAAGATAAATGAGGATAGAAAATAAAATATATTGAAACCTATTTCAAAATTTTTTCACAAAAACAACTCGCTGTTATTAGAAATGTGGATGACAAAACAGTGACAGATCCAAAGAGCACTTTAAAAGAGGTGGGGAGATGTAGGCATAGAATATCAGCACTAACAGGAACTTACTGGGCTGCAAATCAAAGCTTTCAATCGTGCTGTTCACTTATCTTGAGTTATTGCTTTTTTGGGGAGGATACGAAAATACTTGCATTTAAGGGTGGCATTTGGCAATATTTTTGCCCTTTCTTAGATTTGGGAGCAACATACAGGAAGATTAATTCATCCTTGATTGTCTGACAATTTCCTATTTTTTTACTGTAAATTCCATATCCCAGGAAATTCCTCAGTTCCTGAAAAAATGAGATGATTGATCAATTCATTAAGTGAATTTGAACAGCATAGTATTGTTTCCAAAGATCTAGCTGTTATTCCTAGCATAAATTTATACTACTTCCAGATAGCATATTCTAGCTTCTTTCAGCAATTTCCAATATTGGTGACTTTAATTATTTATTAATCCAGTTCAAATAACTTGTATGATGATCTGGAGAGATGAGTTGGAGAGATCCTAAATCCAATAATCATATTCTTAAGGCTATGCCACATTTACTTCTTAACATAATTCTTCGTTATTTTCACATGGTTATTTTCCTGTCTTGTTTTGATGGTGTTTTCTTTTAACTTCATAAATAACAACCTGCCCAAAAAATAAAGTGAGTTCCAGGCATTGATATTATTAAAAAATGGCACTGGTAAACCTAATATGCAGCCAGGACTGAGAACTGCAGGCTAAGAAGATAAAATAAAGTAACAATTAACAGATGATCTCATCTTAAAAGTTTTTTTAGGTGCTTTGATCATGTTTGATAGGTGACGAAGGCTATGTATTCTAGAAATGTCTTTATTTATTGCTTGGAAATAACAATAATAACATGTTTGTGTCTGTATGCATGTATATGGGAATGCATCAGAATTAGAATAGTCCATAATGTAAAACAAAAGGGTGAATGTACTTGGCATCCCTCAAGCTGAAAGAAATTGAAGCAAAAATTCAAGCCTCAACTTGCAATATTGAAGTATTCGATGGCCAAAGTATTGAATGACACAGGAAGCATCCTAGGAAAATAGAAGGAATATGCAGAGTCACCAAAAAGAATTGGTCAACACTCAACCATTTCAGGAGGCAGTATATGATCAGGAACTGATGGTACTGAAGGAAGAAGCCTAAGGTGCATTAAAGGCATTGGTTGACAACAAAACAAAACATGGTCCCAGAAATGACAGAATATCAATTCAGGTGTTTCAACAAATGGATGCAATGCTCTAAGCACTCACACATCTATGCCAAGAAATTTGGAAGACAATCAAAAAACTAACGCAGATCCATACTTGTGCCCATTCCAAAATAAGGTGATTTAGTAGAATACAGAAATAATCATCAAATTTATTATTAATATCACACACAAGTAATGTTCTTCTGAAGATAATTCAAAAACTATTGTGGCAGTACATCAGCATTGAGCTGCCAGAAATTCAAGCTAAATTAAGAAGAGAATGTGGAATGAGGGATATCTTTGGTTATGTCAGATAAATATTAGCTGAAAGAAGAGAATACCAGGAAGTTGTTTACCTTTGTTTTGTTGACTACACAAATGCATTTGGCTGTGGGGATCATGATACATTATGGATAAAATTGCAAAGATGGGAATTCCAACATACTTAATTGTGCTAATTAGAACTTATACATGGACCAAGAGGCAGTCATTCTAACAGAGTCAGGAGATACTGCATGCTTTAAAATCAGGAGAGGTGTGAATTAGGGTTGTATCTTTTCACCTTACTTAATAAATCTATATACTGAGCAAATAATCTGAGAAGGTGTACTATATGAAGAACACAGCGGCATAAGAATTGGTGGAAGACTCATTAACAACCTGCAATATAAATGAAACAAACTTGCTTGCTAAAAGCGAAGAAGATTTGAAGCACTTACTGATGAAGACCAAAGACTACAGCCTTGAGTATGGATTTCACCTCAACATAAAGAAAACAAAAATCTTCACAAGTGGAACAAGAAGCAACAACACAGTAAATGACATCAAAGTTGTCAAGGATTTCATTTTACTTGGATCCACAATCAATGCCCATAGAAGCAGGAATCAGAAGGCAAACAACATATTGCATTTGGCAAATGTGCTGCAAAATATCTCTTTAAAATGTTATAAAGCAAAGATGTCACTTTGAGGACGAAGGTGTTCCATAGCCATGGTTTTTTTTTGTTTGTTTGTTTGTTTGTTTTTTCCATAGCCTCCTATGCATGTGAAAGTTGAATGATGAGTAAGGAAAACTGAAGAAGAATTGATGCAATTGAATTGTAGTGTTGGCAAAGAATATTGAATACACAATGGACTGACAGAATGAACAAATCTGTCTTGGAAAAACTACAGCAGAATGCTCCTTAGAAGCAACAATGACAAAACTTCTTTTCACGTGCTTTGGACACGTTACCAGGAGGGACCAGTCCCTGGAAAAGGACATCATGCTTGGTAAAGTAGAGGGTCAGAGAAAAAGAAGATCCTCACTGGGATGGATTTTGACAGTGGCTGCAACAATGGGCTAAAGCATTGTAAAGATTATGAGTATTGTACATGACCGAGGAAGTATTTCATTCTATTGTACTGAGTCTGAAGTGACCGGATGGCACCTAACAACAATAATAGCAGCAGAAAATAAGTATTTAACTAGTGGATTCTATATTTGATTCCCAGAATTAGGATTTCATAATGTTAGAGTATATTAATGATTAACTGGCAATGTTATTTAAGTACAAACTTCTTGGTTCATTCTAAAGAAAAATAGGTTTTGATTAATATATGTTTAGTGTCTCTTTTTACCAGAATTACATCAAAGAGTGAAAATATATAAAAATTTATTATTTTCATTAAAAATATCAATGATGTTCAGAAATCTCACCCCTTTTTTTGTGTCTGGTATATTCTATGGTACCTCATAAAACTAGATATGCTAAATGATTAATTCCTGAATTTAAAATGGAATGTCGGCTACAAAACTAAATCATGTCCACTAGGCTTCAAGGCATAAATCCTTCACAAGGTGCTATAACCTTTATAGTTTTTGAAATGTGCCCCAGCAAGGAGCCCTCAGGCATATGTACAAGGGACCCATATGACATTTACATAACCATTGCATCAGATTACACTTTGTGATCCTCCCACATCATTAGGCAAAGCCTGAACAGAGGAGATGCATGACAGATTGCTCAATGCCTAATGCATAACAGGGAAATCCAGAAACAATGGGCCTTATTCACACTCACTTCTCTCACCTCAAAGAGTGCTCTGACAGGAGGTGATCTTCAACTTAGAACCCTTCAAAGAAGAAGGTGGAAATACGCATCCAGTACCAACTCCTTTTGGTAGCATATAATTACCTATTAACAGCGTGATCCTCTTCTACTACCAGGGCTAAATAGCAGGCAGCAAATATTTTGCAGCTGACATATTCTTGAGTAACTGAAAGAGCCTAGTGAGCTTTGTTTGTTTGATCACTGATTGATTTCCTTATGGTGAAATTTGAAATTATATTGTCCTGAGTCCCTAGCAGATGAATTCTATTCACTTAAATTAAGAAAATAGTTTTTGATATTAACAGTTTCCTTCTATATATAAACCTTTCCTTGACTTTTTACAATAACAGACTAATATAATATTTGTCCTTCTGTGATTGACTTATTTCACTTGGCATAATATCCTCCAAGTTCATTCACGTTATGTGGTGTTTTGCAGATTCTACATTATTCTTCATTCCTAGCTGCGGTATCCAGTCGTCTCAGGCCTGTGTTGAACACTCTAATTTTTTCAAAGTAAATGCTTCGGGCCCCACGGGACACTCAGCTAAGAGCATCGAGGGGGCGCCAAGAGGTAAGGGGAGGGGATGGGCGGTGGCTCGCCTCGAGGTGTACCGCTGCCCACTCCCAAGGATCTAGGGATCCAGGTGAGGAGAGAGAAATCAGGCAAGCCCAAAGCAGCAAGACGGGAGAGTGGGAGAAAGGGAATTAAAAGCCAGGAACCTGGACCGAGGAGCAGTCAGCCGCAGGGGTCCAGGTGAAGAGAGGGAACTCAGGCAAGGCACGCCCAAAGCAGCAGGATAGGAGAATGAGAGAAAGGGGACTAAAAGGCCCAGGAATCTGGACAGAGAAGGAGTCAGCTGCAGGGACCCAGGTAAGGGTGGTACGAGAGGTTTCCAACAGGGAGACAAACCTGTCTGTCGGTTTGTCCTACCATGGTGGCATGTTGATGTGAGTTTTGAGGCTAAGCCACTGGTGTTTCAAACCCAGCGGGATGCACATGGTGCACAGGTATCATCCCAGCTTACAGACTGAGACAGACTAGGAAGAAGGAGTAGGCCAGCCACTTCTCAAAGAATTGGCCAGGGAAAACCTTATGAATAGCAAAGAAACACTGTTTGATACACTACCATGCAACTTTATGAATAGTCCCATTAGGTTAGAAGGCTCTCAAAATAGGACTGGGAAAGAGCTGCATCATCTGAGTAAACTCAGCCATAGTCCTATGGATAAGGTAAAGCTTTTGAGACCTCCATTTGCTGATGTGGCATCACTCAAATTGAAGAGAAACAGCTGCAGATATCCATTAATCA
>NW_006921792.1:92801-107583 GCF_000298275.1 Orycteropus afer afer | reverse complement strand
ATATTGTCAGAAGGGACCATTCCCTGGAGAAGGATGTCATGCTTGGTAGGGTGGAGGGTCGACGAAAGAGGGGGAGGCCTTCAACGAGATGGATTGACATGGTGGGTGCGATGATGGGCTCAAGTATAGCAGGGATAGTGGAGCTGGCGCAGAATTGGTCAGTGTTTCGTTTTGCTGTCTGTGGGGTCACTATGAGTCTAGACGACTCGACGGCACCTAACAACAACAACAACATTATTATTTAGGGTTGCATAGTATTCCATCATGTGTATGTACCATAGTGTGGTTATCCATTCTTCTGTTGATGGGCATCTAGGTTGTTTCCATCTTTTGGCTACTCTAAATAGTGCTGCGATGAACATGGGTGTACATATATCTGTTCTTGTCATGGTTTTCACTTCCTTAGGATATATACCTAGTAATGGAATGACTGGGTCAAATGGTATTTCTAATTCCAATTTTTTAAGGAATCACCATACTGCTTTCCACAGTGGTTGCACTATTTTACAGTCCCACCAGAAGTGTATGAGAGTCCCAATCTCTCCCCATCCTCACTAGCATTTGTTATTTTCTGTATTGTTGAACTTTGCTGCTGGTGCTGGAGCAAGATGATGTCTCACTGTTGTTTGGATTTGTATCTCTCTAATGGCTAAAGATATATAAGCATTTTTCAATATAATTGTTGGCAGCCTGAATATCTTCTTTGGTGATGTGTTTATTCATGTCTTCTGCCCATTATTAATTGGATTGGTTCTTTTTGTTGTTTGAGGTATTGGAATTTTCTATAAATTCTGGAGGTAAGTTCCTTGTCAGATATGTCATTGCCAAAATTTTTTTCCCAAACTGTAAGTCCTCTTTTGACTTTTTGGAGGAGTCTTTGAAAGCACGTAAACATTTAATTTTCAGAAGGTTCCATTCAGATAGTTTCTCTTCTGTTGTTTGTGCATTTTGGATTATATTTGATAGTGTATTTATGCCATATATTAGAGCTCCTAAATTTGCCCCTAGTTTTTCCTTGAGGAACTTTATAGTTTTAGGTTTCACATTTAAGTCTTTGATCTATCTGGGGTTAGTTTTTGTGGATGAGGTGAGGTACAGATCCTGTTTCATTTTTCTGCAAATGGATATCCAGTTTTGCCAGAACCATTCATTGAAGAAACATTCTCTTCCCCATTGAATGGATTTCGACCCTTTGGTATTGATTTCCTAATTTCTTTTTCGGCAATTTCTTTGCTAGTGTAGAGGTATCCAACTGAATTTTGGATGTTGATCTTGTATCCTGCCATGATGCTAAATCTCTCAATTAGTTCCAGTAGATTTTTGACTGAGTCTCTTAAGTTTTCTAGATATAGGATCGTATCATCAGTAAATAGGTATTGACTTCTTCCTTATCAATTTGGATGCCTTTGATTTCCCTTTCCTGCCTTATTGCCTGGCTAGGACTTCCAGTACAATGTTGAATAGAAGTGGTGATACAGGACATCCTTGTCTGGTTCCTGTTCGCAAGGGGAATGATTTCAGTCTTTCTCCATTGAGAATAATGTCAGTTGTTTGTTTTGCATAGATGCCCTTTATTATGTTGAGAAATATCCCTTCTATTCCTATTTTGCTGAGCGTTTTAATCAGGAATGGGTATAGGATTTTATCAAATGTCTTTTCGGCTTTGATTGATATGATCATGCTGTTCTTTTTCTTTGTTTTATTTATGTTGTGGATGAAGTTGATTGTTTTTCCAAGAAAAAGAGACTTTTGTTTATTTATTTACATCCTTATGTTATCTACCTGTTTATCATTAGAGAGGAGGGATGATTAGTTAACTAATCTCTTAAAAATGCTGTAACATATTTCACAAATAATCCTATTTTATTGATAAGATCTTGCCAATTTACTGAAAGTCTGTAGATTTTCTTGATAACTTTGTAGCTGTAAATTTGTCCTTTGATCTTCCATGATATCCTCAGATCTCACATATGCAAGACATCATCTTGATAACAATGAGCCCCCACACACAAACACACACATGATCTAGAACAAGAAAAAGTTTAAGTAGTAAAATACTTGTAATCTTTGAGATAGCAATTCCCACAGGGGCAGAAAAAGTTGAGGAAATAGCAGAGACTTTCAAACATTTAACATAAATCAACTAACTAGGAGAGAAGTAAATTCAAGGACGTAGAATATTTATGTCCCAGTTCTAGATGTTTCCATTTCTTCCAAGAGAGGATGGCATTATAACAGTATACTTTGAGGTTGGCATTTAATAAGTGCAATTCAAGATTTTGAGGTAATTAAGTTTAGATAGAAAAAAAATATCATTGAACATCAGAGCTTACTGGCCAAATATGTAACCTTGAAGAACGTAACCATATAGTAAGTAAATAAATCACAATAATACTTTCTATACTTCAGTTGTGCATTAAAATTTATAAGTTATTTTCACTTAGATTATCTTGCTGACAGTCAAAACTCTGAATATTTGTTATTATTACCTCTTTTACATTTAAGAAAACTGAACTTCAAAGAGTTAAGTGACTTGCCTAAGCACATATAATAAATAAGTGGTAACTCTAAAGTTTGATCCCAGGTCTTACTCAGGACCAAAATGAGACTCATGGAGATTTTACCAAAAAAAAGAAAAAAAAAAATTGTTCAGGAGAAGAGAATAAATATAATCCTGTGTGAATTTGAGGAAACAGAGAAAGTGACTCCAGGACATTGTTAAAGAAACTTAAAGCATTATATGTTAAGATGACAAATTTTTCCCAAGGCCAAATAGCTTAATTCTGAATAGGAAGAATTGAAATTTCATTAACAGAGAATCAAAAATGCCTAAGGCTTAATTCAGGAATGGAGAACTCAGCCCTTCCAAAATAGCAATTACTATAGCAAAATACTCCACTCGTGGAAGAGCATAGTTCTCTCTCTTCTCTATTCTGGTACAGGCAAGCCTTGTGACCTTCTTAATTTGTGTAATTATCTCAGTAGACTCTAATGAGGACTGGTTTGCTGAGAGGACTCACTGAACTCCAACCACTAGAAAATAGACTACCTACAGGAAGTGAAAACACTTGCGCAGAGGTGCAAGTAATGTAAAATGAACCAGAAAGTCATTCAAACATCAGGTCACACACTTGACAGATACATACCAGAGTTATGATTTTTCTTTAAAAATAATATTGTGAAGACTAGATTAAGGAAAAAAATTGGATTAATTTTTTTAATTCCTTTAAACTAATTTTATGGCTCCATTCTTGGTAAAAATGGAAGAATGTGATTTATTCATTTTCCTGCCACGGTAAATGGAGTAGCTAGAAAATTACTACATTTTTCCTTGATGACAACAGATCTTATTTTGCCTCAGGGTCATCTTTCAAAACTTTGTTTTCATTGTGCAAGACCCTTCATGGAGACATTGTAAACAATTGGCCTGAGGATATAGCCTAGATGGTTCTATTAGAAAAGAAAGCCCAAATATTAGCTTGTCAACTGTTAACTTTCCCTTTGTTCCTAAAAATAAAATGAGTAATGTCAGATTCCTATTACTGGGTCTTACTGAGTTTCACCGGAGGCTCGTGTATTATTATGATTTTGGTAGCTATGCCACCAGTATTTCAAACAGCAACAGGTTACCTCTGGTGGACATGTTTCAGCTGAGTTTTCATACTTAGACAAACTGAGAAGAAAGACCTGGTGATCTGCTTCCAAAAAATAGCTAATGAAAACCTTCTGGATCACAAGAGAATATTTTCTGATATAGATGAGCCCAAAGGTTGGAAGAAATTCAAAATACACAGTGGACTTGAGTATAGAATGATCGTGAAGATGAAGCAGGACTTGACAACATTTGCTCTGTTGTATGTAGGGTTGCCATGTTGTTGTTGTTGTTATTTGCCATCGAGTCGGCCCCGACTCCTAGCGACCCCTCCTTGGGTTTCCGAGGCAGTTATCACTACGGAAGTAGGATTGCCCAACCTTCCTTCTGAGGAGTGGCTGGTGGGTTTGAACCGCCAGCCTCCTGGTTAGCAGTCAAGTGCCTTAGGCACTATGCTACCAGAGCTCCTAGTCATAGCCAATTCCTTAGCAGCTAACAATAATATTGGGTCTTGATGTCTTGAATATGCAGAATCATGAGATTATTTTTGTTGAAGACACTACCTACCTAAGAGATCATGAATCTGCTTTTGGATTTGAACACTGTGTGCTTCCATGTTTAAAATGATCATATCCCATAATTTTCTACAGAAGAACCTGATGGAATTGTTGCTAACCTGAATGGCTTCACCTGCAACTTCCCAGACACTAGGTTTCGATTCAAGACCGAAAATAATCGTCTTTAACTTTTTATCTAATTGGATAGGCATAGGCATGGGGAAATGATCTCACCTCTGTGTAACTGACCTTCTGAATACTAAACATCCACAGCCCCAAAATAAAGTTTTCTGTATGTTCTGGGTATATGCCACTATTAAAAGAGCCATGGTTTAACAGGTATAGCTTAGCCGATACTCTCATAGCATTGAATATAAGTTTGTATTATTTGAATAGACATTATAAACATAGCAATCATTAGGACACCTATTTTCATTAAACCGAAATTTGAATATGTATGGTCCAAAATCCCCCAAATAATATAAAATTTAAAAATACATTCATTAAAATCTTTATAACATAAATCATATCATTGTTTTTATGGTGATAAGTTAGGGCTGTCCTTTCATAAAATTGACTAGAGTAGGACAATAAAATAAAATTTATGTACTGAAGAGACCGTCTTTACCTGGATTCTACCTCTCAAAATACTAATCTTCAATTTGATTCATTTCAATTCAACAGTAAACATTTCTGGAACATTTTCTATAGGATAGACACTAGGTAATTAGAGACTCTAATAGACAATAAAAAAATGATAGTATGATGTGCTAAGTGTAAAAACGAAAGTAATGTGCATAACATTTACACAGACAAAAAGAGTATAATGACTACGATGAATAGAATTGCTTAAAGAGGTCACCATCTTTTTTGTATTACATAGATTATGGCATTTGAATAAATCCCAGGCAAGACTCCTGCTCATCTTTTTTAAACCTATTGCCTTTGAGTTGATTTTGATTCATGGAGACCCCATGTATGTCAGATTAGAACTGTGTTCCATATGTGTTTCCATTAGTGATTTTTCAGAAGCAGATTGCCAGGACTTTCTTCTGAGACACTTCTCGATGGACTCCAACCTGTAACTTTGCAATTGGCAGTCAAACATCTTAACATTAATCAGGAAATTCACTCCTCTTGTTAGCTACTTTTAAATTCAGCTAGTAATAGTCTTTTGACAGAAGTAGCATTAGGTTCTTCTGAAAAAGAATTTTTAATTTATACTATACAGAACAACGAAAAAACAAACCCAGCGCCCTGGAGTCAGTTTCAACTCACAGTGATCCTACTGGACAGAGGGTAACTGACAAATACCAAGGCTCAGTGGCCAAAGGTCACTGGGCTGAAATATGCCTAGGTACACAAGTCTTCATTTTAAGTTTCAAATCATATCTCCACAGCAGGAGTTTCATTTCTGACTTCTGGTTACTAGAATAAATTAACAACCAAGTAGATTTTTCTGTTGTATTTTGTCCACTTGCTAAATGTAATAGAGTCAAAAGTGGTATGTACGTGGAGGAGAATGAAAAATTAATAGTAATTGTTTTAAACAGTATAGATGGTCACTGTTGTTATTCTCTTAAAGAGAACTGGAAAAATAAATTATAAACAGGTAGCAAAGTAGTGCAAAGGGAACATAAACTAAGTTGCCTTTTTTAAGGGAGAGTCAATATAATCCATTCCTTAACCTTACATCTGGCTCTCTACCTCTTTTGAGAACAATAAAAGGCAAAATATCTCCAAGCAGATTGACTCAATAACAGAGTTTGAAAAGCAAATGCTGAAGTTCTTACCATCCTGCTCTTCACATGCACCACACACGTTACTAGAAATAAATATAACTTACATGATATTGAACCAGAAGTAGGTCATGGCTATTACTTGCTGTTTTCAGAGATGTTTAATAGATTATATAGGAAGCTGGACTATGTTTCCAAGGAGGAAGTGACTTACTCTGCTAAAGAGTTTGTTTGTTTTTTTTTCTTCTTTTGTTTTCTTTTTCATAACTCTTCCATTACTGCAATATACAAAATAATGTGAATCCCACAGACAGAATATATTCACTGGAGAAAATACAAACACAGGAGGCCCAGGGTTATATGCAGAGAGACATATGATCCTGCAGCCATTTTTCTTAGGCTGTGCAGTGGCCCTTACCTTTGTAAACTCAAACAGAGTATATACATACAAGTTGTATTTTGAGTGGTCAGTGGTGAAGTGCTCAGCTACTAACCAACTGCAGGTTCAATGGTTTGAACCCACCAGACCAAATGAAAATAATGCAGGCTTAACCTGAACTTTTCCCTCAGCCAAATTGATAGGAGGAGTGTTCCTTAAAGCCAGGTTCTCAGACTACTTCCAGAACAATCAGAGGGGCCTTTCTTTAAAATCTTGGCCCCCTCCCCAAACTTAGTGAAATATAGTGCTGGTAGCAGGGCTAATATCCCCAGATGAGCTTTAAGTACATCAGAATTTGCATGTACTAGATATAGCTCTGGTGGTGTAGTTCCTAAGGCATTTGACCTATCAGTTGCTTCATGGAAGGAAGATGGGACCATCTACTTCAGTAAAGACTTACCACCTGGGAAAACCCAATGGAGGTCACAATAAACTGGAATTGACTCAATAACAGAGAGTTTGATTTCCTTGTTGAGGTACACTGTCTACCACTCCTCTGTCAGTTTGTGGTACTGTGGTGACTTGTACATTTCTGTGATGCTGGAAACTATGCCAATGGTATTTTCAAATACCAGCTGGATCACACATGGTGGACAGGTTTCAGCTGAGCTTTCAGATTAAGACTGGGAAAAAGGACATAGGCAGGTCCAATTCTGAAAACCTTATGAATATCAGGGAAACATAGTATGATATAGTGCCTGAAGATGAGCCCCTCAGGTTAAAAGGCACTAAAAATATGACTGTGGAAAAGCTGCCACCTGAAAGTAGAGTTAATTTTAATGATGTAGATGGAGTAAAGCTTTCAGTACTTTTAATTGTTAATGTGGCATGACTCAAAATGAGAAGAAACAACTGCAAACATCCATTAATAATTCAAGTATGAATATATGAAAATTGAAAGTTGTAAAAATTGAAATGGAATACATACACATCGATATCTTAGGGATTAGTGAGATGAAACGGACTGTTACTGACCAATTTAAGTCAGGAAATCTTATGGTTAACTCTCAGGAATGACAAATTGAAGAGGAATGTCATCACATTCATCTTCAAAAAGGACATTTCAAGATCTGTCCTGAAGGACATTCCAACAGTGATAGGATAATATTCATAAACCTGGGGTAGTGCCTAAGACATATGACTGCCTACCAGAAGCCTGGCTGTTCAAACCCTCCAGCCACTCCTTCAAAAGAAGGTTGGGCAATCTACTTCTATAGTGATACCACCTCGGAAACCCAAGGAGGGGTTGCTGTGAGTCAGATTCAACTTGATGGCAGTGAGTTTGGTTTTATTAGGAGGACCAGTTAACACTACTATTATTCAAATTTAAGAACCAATCACTAAAACTAAAGATGAAGAAGTTGAAAATTTTTACCAACTTCTGTAGCCTGAAATTGACTAAATGCAATCAAGATTGTAATGCAAATGTTGGAAACAAAGGAGGATCAGTAATTAGCAAGTAGGGCCTCAATGATTGAAATGATGCTGGACACCATGTGATAGAATTTTACAAGACCAAAGACATATTCTTTGCAAATACCCTTTTTCAACAACATAAATGGTGACTATATATGTGGACTTTGCCAGATGGAATACAAAGGAATCAAACTGACCACATCTGTGGAAAAAGACAATGGAGAAGCTCAACATCATCAGTTAAAACAAGTTTAGGGTCTGACAATGAAACAGACCATCAATTGCTCCTGTTGTGTTGTTACATGCTGTCGAGTTGGACCCGACTCATAATAACCCCTCCTTAGGTTTCTGAGGAAGTATCACTATGGAAGTAGATTGCCCAACCTTCCTTCTGAGAAGCGGCTGGTGGGTTTGAACTGCCAGCCTTCTGGTTAGCAGTCAAGTGCTTTAGGCACTACACTACCAGAGATCCTCAATTGCTCCTATGCAAATTCAATCTGAAGCTGAAGAAAATTTAAACAAGTCCAGAAGAACCAAAATAAAATATTGAGTATATGCCACTTGAATTTAAAGACCATCTCAAGAACAGGTTTAATGCATTGAAGACCAATGACTGAAGACAAGACAAACTATGGGATGACATTAAAGAAATGATACCTGAAGAAAGTAAAAAAAAAAAAAAAAGACAGGAGAAGAGGAGAAAACCAAAATGGATGTGAGAAGAGACTCTGAAACTTCCTTTGAATGGAGAGTAGCTAATACAAATGATATATGATATATATACTAAATTGGTGAGGAAGGTCCTATAGGAGTACACTCACATATAGATATTGATAGTGGATATCTTTACATATATATTTGCAAATGCTACATATATACACCTATACATAACAGAGCTTCTAGGGGGTACTGTTATAGAAACCATTTAGGCATCAGGACTGAGCAACTGGACCTGAAGGCCAAGGATCATAGTCTTGGAGGATATATCCAGATCAATTGGCAAAACGAAGTTTATAAAGATACTGTTCTACATATTAGTCTGATGAGCAGCCTCTGGGGGTCTTAAAAGCTTGTGAGCAGCCATCTAAAAAGCAACTATTTTTTTTCCCCCACCTAGAGCATAGCAGAAAAAAGAAAAAGGAAAACTCAATTAAAAGAAAGCATTCAGTCCAAAGGTCTAATGACTCTCATGAAACAAAGCTTCTTCTAACCTGAGGCAAGAAGAACTAGATGGTGCCCAGCTACCTCTACTGACCACTCTGATCAAGATCACAATGGAAGGGCTCTGTTAGGATGCATTAAAAAAAAAAAAAAAAAAAATCAAAGCAAATAAAAAAAAAAGACCAAACTTAACTGGTTGAAAAGAGACTAGAGGAACCCTCAGGACTATTGCCCTGAGACAACCTTCTAAGTTGAAATGTAAGACAATTTTAAGGCCACCTTCCAGCCAAATAATAGGACTACAAAATAAAAAACAACAGCTATAAAGAATATGCTCTTCAGGACAATGAACTATACAAGAGCAAACATTTGCCCAAAACTAAAGATGAAAAGACAGGGATAGATAAAGAAACAGATGAATGGAAATAGGGAGGCAGGGGAGGAAATAGAGAAAGTGCTGACATATTGTGGGGATTAGAACAATAGTCATAGAATAGTTTGTGTATAGATAATTGATTGGGAAAACTAATTTGCTATGTAAACTTTCACCTAAAGCACAACCAAAAGCTATTAAAAAAAAAAAAAAAAAAGTCATTTGTCTAAACTACCCACATAAAGACAGAGAATGGAAGAATGGATAGGAAAAAAAAAATGACCCATCCTATTACTATCTATAAGAAACACACCATAGACATAAGGACAAACAGATTGAAAATAAAAGGCATGGAAAAAAAAAAAATCATACAACTAGTAAACAAAAAAGAGTAGGGTGGCTAAATTATATGAGATGAAATAAACTTTAAATTAAAATCTATTATGAAAGACAAATTAGGACATTACATAATAATAAAAGGGTCAATCAAGCAAGAGGGCATAATAAAAATTATAAATATATGTGTGCCTAACAGCAATACTCTAAAATACATGAAACAACGAAGATAAGAACCCATGGTCAACAATATCCGGTGAGACGTAGAAATCCCATAAGTTGTCATTTAGTAATCAGCCTAGGGAAGATGTGGATGGCTTGTAGTCAATGAATTATGAATGTAGACAATGAATTATCTTGATGAGAAAAAACATTAAATAATGAACAATAATAATGAAATAATGAACAATCTGGTAAAAAAAAATCACACTTTCTTTCTCTGATACATTAGTACCATTTTTTGGTATAAAAAATCAGAAGGTAATAAAGGTTGTTTTAGAACTTTACCTGCAAATCTTAGCAAAAGATCACCACTATTATAGAAGAGGAATTATAAGGAAACTGGAAATCATGACTAAGAATTTAAGAAAAGTAAAAAGGCACCTTACTGAATCCTCAGGACATGACAATTCATGTACACTCATAGTTTTTCTGTGTAAAGATGAATACTTATCAAACGGTTGAATCCAGAGACTATAAAGAAAGAACATGTTCACTACTGTGGATGATTGGGATTAAGGAGAGAATAATATTTGGATTTTGCACCACTGAAAAGATGGATATAAATGTATTTAAGTCCAATGACATTCTTAGGTCAAAGTATTAGATTCCATTTTCTATTAGTCCTTATACTATTGACCTCACACTCTTCCCTTTACTATTAATTTCGATGGGTATTAAGCAAGCTTGATTAAAGGCTAAGAATGGTTACTATGAATCTTGTTGCTGTTGTTATGTGCCATCGAGTCAAACCTGACTCATAGTGACCCCTCCTTGGGTTTTCGAGCCAGTATCAGTACGGAAGTAGGATTGCCCAACCTTCCTTCCGAGGAGTGGCTGGTGGGTTTGAACCGCCAGCCATCTGGTTAGCAGGCAAGTGTCTTAGCCACTATGCTACCAGAGCTCCTACTATGAATCTTAATGGTCTCTAATTCTCTAATGTAATCAGTAGTGGTAGGATATTTAGACTATAAAAATATGATGGAAATTATTGAAGATAAATTGGATGTTGGTCACTACTTTCTGCTTTGTCATAGACCCCCAGGTTTCTCTTTGCTTTTTAATTTTTGGTCAAAGCAGGGCAGTTATTTTTCTAGTGTTCAATTTGTTAGCTGGACACTAGCCATGAGTATGGGAGTAATCAGAGCTGGCAGAGTCATCCAATTATTTAATCTGTATAGCCATTAGTTTATTTTGGGCCCTACTCTGTTTTTCTTCTAAGACTCTTAAAATAGTCTGCCAAATGCAGTAGGTCTATCCAGAGAGTTATTTCACATGCTAGGCTTTGCTGAAAGACCAAGCCTCCTTAACTTCTCTCAAGAAGAAAGGGAGAAAAGAGAGGAAATAAGGAAGAAGTGAAATAAGTATTTGCCTCATAATTATGTTGTCTGAAAATATTAAAAAGGGATCCCTAAAATCTGAAATGGATTCATTCTTTCTTTGCTTACAACTAATGTCTAATAGATCTAATAGAAGCACAACATGTATAATTCTCAGTAAGGATCGTACTATATGTTGTGCTTATAGTAGTCTATGTTCTCTCTATATATTTAGTGAATATCAGAAATAATTGTTTTATTTATTTATTTATTGACATTTCCAATAGGCTTTATTGAGCAAAACTTAAACAACTCAGAGTCCCACTAACATATGTACTATTTGATATCGATCAGGGAGGCTAAAATTATAGATTCTTTATTAATCTAAATTCTTCAATAGTTTTCTCTTTTTCCTCTCAAAGACCAGGGAAATAAATGGTTGATGATTGTCCTCAAATCAGACCAAGACTAGGGCTTGAAATTCACTTGCCAGGGTTTTTCCAGTTGAAATTTATTTTACTTTTTTAAAAATTTTCTTCTAAATGCACTTAAAATTCCAAATTGCCCTTTGAGTATTGTTCTATTGGTATTAGACAGTTTTTATATCTGTTGCTCTTTGTTCTTTACTAAATATATTTTTCATTATATATGTCTATTACTTTAAGAATATTTATAAGTGTATGTGTGTATGGTATATCTAATTGAATATGTGCATTTTTATTTTAATTTCTAGCTGTATATTTTGGGAAAGGAATCGTTATTGTCAAATACTAATCATACTGTGTTTAGTGAACACAGCTTTTATGACTTTCTACTTTGCGATTTAGTGTATTGTTGAATTTTGTAGAAGTTTCATGCTTTTAGACATGTGTCAAGACAAGACAGTGTCTTCCTTTTTTTAATTTTTTTTGTTTTTAAGAGACACACAAACGGTAGAGATTTCTAAGAATATGCACGTTCACACTTACACATGTGCACAGGATAGCCCGTGTGAAGAACTTGTGGTAAAGAGTCTCCAAAGATGGCCTCTATCACTTCCTTCTCTCCTGGAGTATACAGGATGCTATCCCCCTTTCTAAAAAAGTGTCTATTTTTCTACTTAAATCTCAGACCCTGTGACTTGCCTTGACCCACAGAATGTATCAGAAGTGTTGGTATGGCAGTCCCAACCTGAATATTTGGTAGGCTTGGAAGCTTCCACTTTTGCTGAAGGAAACAGCCTCCACTCCTTAAAAAAAAAAAAAAAAAAAGTAAAACTAGGACAGACTGAGGTAGAAACAGACCCATAACAAAGGAAGAGTTTGAGCAGGTCATAAAAAAGTCCCCACAAAAAAAAAAAAAAAAAAAGCGGGCTAAACTACTAAAAGAGGAGCTAGCATATGGAGAAGAAGGCTTGGGAAAAGGAGTACTGAGATGAAGCTCATGTGAAGAAGCCTTGTCACATCTTCTTGCTCAGGCAAGCCATCAGCTCAAACCAGCCAATCCCTGCCTGCATTCCTGACCTACAAAATTCAGGAAAAAATAAGTCTTTCCCGCTTTTAGGCACTCAACCACAAAAATAAATAAATAAATAAATAAATACTCACTGCCTTTAAGTCGGATCCAACTCACAGTGACCCCTCCTTAGCTTTCTGAGGTGGTATCACTATGGAAGTAGATTGCCCAATCTTCCTTTTGAGGAGTGGCTGGTAGATTTGAACTGCCAGCCTTCTAGTTAGTAGTCAAATGCCTTAGGCACTATGCCACCAGAGCCCCCATGATTTTACTTGTTGTTGTTGTTGTTGTGTGCAGTTGAGTCCGCCCGACTCATAGCAATCCCTCCTTGGGTTTCCAAGGCGGTCTCACTATGGAAGTAGATTGCGCCATCTTCCTTCCGAGGAGTGGCTGGTGGGTTTGAACCTCCAGGCTTCTGGTTAGCAGTCAAGTGCCTTAGCCACTATGCTACCAGAGCTCCCACACATGATTTTACTAGTGGGGGAAAAGAAAAAAAAGGCATAGAGTTTTGTGACTTGTCCAAAGTCATACAGTGAGAAGAAAGCAGAGCTGGCATTCCAACCCAGGCAGCCTGGAAGTCTCTCTAGGCTTTTCTCTTTGTTGTTAGAATTCTATGTTTTCACTGATTTTCTCCCCTGTATACAAATCCATCTGTTTTCTATTTTGTGGATATTCATCAAATTTCTGGTCCTTCAAAGATGTCTTTGCTTCTTTTCTATTATGGCTACATTATTATTTTTTTCTTGTCACATATCTTTTCAATATTTTCTAAGTACAAAAGCATATGCTAAGGACAATTTCAACACTCCAATTGCAAATCTCCTCTATTCAGCTTCATGTTCATTTTTCCTTCTCAATGTTTGCAGCAAAATATTATTTCCACTCCCTGTTAATCTATTTGATAAGTCATATGGCTCTGTTTTACTGATAAAAACCACCAGACTCTAGGTAACTGGCATGGACTATAATTTTGATATTATAAATTCTCATTAACTTTTAAAAGATTGGCTGAGATAAACAAAATTTATCTATTTTTGAAATATACTCAACTCATTCATTCATCTTAGTTTTGTAAAATAGAAGTTGTAAACTGCTGGTCAAAGCCAGCCTTAATCTCCAGAATTGCTTTGTTGGTTCACACAGTACTTTTTAAATTTTATTTTAATCTCTTTAGCTTGAACATGTTCTCACAGATCTTCCATTCCTAGGTGCCTTATCCTAATTTCCCTGAGTTATGAGAACATTTTATTTTGTGATCTCCATTCTAAGTCTTATTCTTTTGTGATGCTAGACACATAGAAATAACATGTTAAGTTAGTGCCTCAATTTATGTGATTTCATTGATTTTAACTTTCTCATAAGAATATCAAACTATATTGAAAACATATTAAAAGTAGTCCCATGACATTTCTCACTGACTTACTGTAAGTAAGTTGCTGATTATGGGGTTTATTACATAATATCATTTCTAGGAAAACTCAGGGGATAAATATATTTCTGTATTTATTGGAATAATTATCTTTCCCTAAACAATTGGCTTATTTATATACTCTATATACTATGACATGTTCTTGATTTTATTTTTTTCTGCTGACTCCAGAGACTTTAGAACTAATTTTTGGTCTTCCTTGAGCAAGTATGCAAGGCCTCATTGCCTAGCTATATGTGTTCTACACATTCCTGCCTCTAGCTTTTTGACATTTACTTACTCTTAGTTTAATTTCCCTTACTTGCTATTAATGCATTTTACTTGCCAGTATTCACTCAACTATGTAAGTCTCCATAAATCCAATTCACATGTGATAAAATACCTACATATATCAATAATAAATATTATATTGTTTTCATTACATACTATGAGTCCTATGTATATATACTTTATATATATATATATTAGGAATTGGGTAAAGATTTACAGAGTAAATTCACTTTTCATACAGCAGTTCACATATACCTTGTCTCATGTCAATGACCAAAATTTACAATGCAGCAGCTCCCCTCCCACTTCCTCCCCGTAGTTACCTCCTCCCAGTGTCCATCCCTTCATAATCTTCTGCACCCTGAGCTATCTCCCTGTGCATAAGCAGCCCTTCCTTCTCCCATGACTGTTCTCTCCAGGGCATGTGTCTACTTGAGG
>NW_006921792.1:35139-85106 GCF_000298275.1 Orycteropus afer afer | reverse complement strand
GGCTCAGAGGTCCAAGATTATCTTCTGTGTCTGTGTTAATTGGTTTCCCTTTTCTTTGTTGAAGAGGGTCTGTGCAATCCTTCTGCCTAGTCCACCATCTTGCTGGAAACCCCCTATGTATATATACTTTTGAGTTAATATTTTATTGCTACATATTCATACCTAGAAATAGTGGTCCTTACTTTTGGAAGTAAGACTCTGCTACCCAGGTTGGGAAAGACCTGTAAAGTGATTGCCTATCAAAATTGATTTTGTGAAATGTGTAGATTTGGATATGCTACACATTACAACAGCGAGGGAAACAACGCAACACAACACACTGTCGTGGAGTAGGATCCGACTCACAGCGACCCCTCTTTGGCTTTCCGAAGGGGTATCACTACGGAAGTAGATTGCCCAACCTTCCGTCTGAGGAGTGGCTGGTGGGTTTGAAGTGCCAGCCTGCTGGTTAGCAGTCAAATGCCTTCAGCACTATGCCACCAGAAGTTGGTTCAAATAAATAGTACTGAATCAACTATTTAAGAAGAGATTTAACTGGAGGAAGTTTAAGACTGCTTTTCTTCTCTAGATCCATCCTCTTTTCAAATCCCAGGTAACTGAATACAACAGCCTAGAAGGAAAGCAGTATGCACCTTTACACTATCCCTAGAAGCTGCCATAATGAGTCAACTTCATAATATCTGTTCTAGGAGAGCCATCTTGGTCTCTCCTACTCAAAGAAGAATTTAAAAAATCCACAGTCAAGAAATTTTAAAATAATGTATGATTTTGTGCACATACATTGGTGCAGAGGGCAGATGTTGAAAATAAATTTCAACAGGAGATCCAAGCACTTTAAGTTATAACATATCAGCTCTCACAAAATAAAATTACCCAGTATTAAATCTCCTAATATTCTAAGGAGCTCTGGTAGCATAGTGCCTAAGGCACTTGACTGCTAACCAGAAGTCTGGCAGTTCAAACTCACCAGCCACTCCTTGGAAGGAAGATTGGGCAATCTACTTCCATAGTGATACCACCTCAGAAACCCAAGGAGGCATTGCTGTGAGTTGGATCCGTCTCCATGGAAAACAACAAAATATTCTAAACCTTTTGCTTCCCTGCCTAAGATTTTACTTTCATTCTTGCATATTTGGCCTTTATGAGACACTTGGAAAAGGACAGAATTGGGGAAACAGATATATCAATACTATCTCACCTCCATTTCTAATCCTATTCCACCAAACTAGCCTATAAATCATTTCTGTCACTTATGGTGACCACATATGTTTCATTTAATTCACTGAATCCACCAGATGTGTGGGTTTCAAATTAACAACCTAATGTACACACCAATAAATTACAATTTTTTGCATATATTTTAAGTCTGACTGAAATGCCTGTTGATGTACAAGAGGTATATTATGATTATGATTTGGAATTCAGAAGAATGGTCTGGACATATTTATACATGAAATTTCCATCATTTTCATGCTAGCTGAAGAAATAAATGAAGATAAAATTATCTAGAAGTTTGCATAGAGTGAGAACAGAGAGAACAAAGAGCACCAGATGAGAATGGATAGGACTTGAAGGAGGTCGAAAGAGTGACACGTTTAGGAAGGAGAAAACCAGGAAAATCCACCTTAGAAAGAAAGGAATATGTTCAAGGGAAAAGGTGATTATTATGGTCCAATACTGGAGAAAGTCCAGAAAGATAGGTTTTGAAAAATATCTATAGTTCTTAGCATTTTGAAGGTCATTGCTTATTTTCCTACAGCAATTGCAGTGAAGTGGTAGAAGTAAAATCAGTTTCAGAGTGAATATAATATGATTAAATAAGAAGATCACTGTAGTGTAAACAATGATTTCAAGCATTTTAGCTGAGGATAAAAGGAGAGAGAATAAGTTAGGGATGTCATATGGTCAATGCACGTTTTATATGATTACAGAATATTGAGCTGGTGTATATAAGGAAATAAGAATAAGGAGTAAGAAGGGTTAAAGATTCATAAGAGTGGAGGAAAAAAATGATGGAACAAGGGCCAAGAGAAAACGAGAGGATAAGAGTCATGGCATAGATTGATTAACAGTGGACAAGAGGAATAACATCTTGTCAAACAGGGAAGGAAGAGGATGGGGATGGTTACAGATAACCTTATATGTGGGTACAGAACGTTGAAGAAGTATATATTATCAGAGAATATTTATATCTTATTTTTCTTAAAACAGTTTCCATCAAGTGGAAAAGCATAGCTCTGACATTTTCAAAATATGGTGAGAAAATCCTCATGTGTCTTATTCAATCTTGAAGACTTACCTACATAAAAGCCTCACTTCTTTTAATTGGCTTTGAGACGTTCAGTAAAAAATTCAAATGCAGATTCTTACCTCCACATTTACTCTGTTAATTTAAAAAATGCAATCTCTCATATTTCAAAATTAAAAGTAAATTTATATGTCAAAGAATATTGGAGGCAATGTCATATGGTGAAATTATAATGAGGTATATTCTTGTGATCTTTGTTTTTTTCAGGATATGTTACAATTGTAACTTAGATCATTTTTTAAAAATAGGTTGATCAATTACAGAAGTTGAGCAATGGTCTTAAAACAAACACACAGAGAAAACAAATAAGCTACTATAAATAGAAAGCCTTTTTATTTGTACAAAATCCAGTGAGCTCATTTCTGCAGAGTGTCTGAGATATAAAACCTCTGAAAAGCTTTTAATCCCTCAATTATATTCACTAGAATTGAGAAAGAGGGGGCTCAGGGCAGGGAAAGAGGAACAGAGTCACACTTAGACCACTGATAATATGTCACTGATCAACAGAAGGGGTCTGTGAAAAGTGAATGAACTGTTTGTCATACTTTTATGTGTTGTTGCTGTTGTTAGTTACTGTCTGGTGGATTGAAACTCATGATGATCCCATATATGCAGAGTAGAAATGCTTCATGGAATTTTCAAGGTTGTGGCCTTTCAGAAGCAGATCACCAGGTCTGTTTTCTGAGGCCCCTCTGCGTGGGTTTGAATCATCGATCTATTTATTGTCTAGTAGTTAAGTGCTTGACTATTTGTGTCACCCACAGATATTAACCAGACTTCCTGATTCTCCAGTGAGAATTGGCTTTAATGTCATCCTTCTTCCAGGCAGAGTTCATGTACTGGTTTGTCTCTTTGTACTTCATTGCCCAGCCTTGTATGAATGGTACTTTCTTAGAGAAGAGATCCCAGATTTGAGAACCAGAGACCTGAGTGTTGTGAATTTAGGCAAATTAGTTACCTAATGACTTTGAGTCTTTATTTCCTTATCTGTAATTGGAGATAATGCTTAATGTCTACCTTGCAGCATTATCGTTAAGATTCACAACTATAAATATAAAGTGACTAACATGGGTTTCGCACATAGAAAGACTCAATAAATAGTTCATACTGACTACTGTCTCAGAAAAAAATTTCACATCTGTGGACTTGAAGGTAATTGCATCAGAAAGGAATTATGTTCCAGATAATCTTCTCGTGGTAAAATGCTTCCCTTTAAAGCTGACTGCAGAGTTCACAGATGCTGAGTAGGATATAGGCTTGGTAGAACAGTATATCACTTGGCTGAAGACTTAGCATTTCATATAATTTGTAGATGCTTTAATATTTCTATTAACCAATTTCTATAAAGTCACAGGTAGCATTATCTACAATCTTAAAATATATCTTTATTTATTTTGCAGATATGCAAACTCTTTAGGTGTGGTGACCATGAAGAGAAAAAGGTATGCTCTTTTTTTACTCTTTCCACTTAAGTTAATCACATACAGGTAATCCTCACTTTGCATGGCTTCAATATACATGGACTTCATAACACAAGTCTTCAAACAACACTGTCCAAATTTGAGTGACTGCTGTATAGTAACTATGAGTAATTTCATGAAATACAAACTTTTCTGCTAGTCAGTCCACAAATTTCTATATAAATAACAGATGCACATAATGATCATTGACAAATCACATTACTTCTTTAAACATCTGTTAGTGGTTGGTCACTACACATTTGTTACCCAGTTCATTCACAGATAATAAAGTGAGTAGTTGTGCCACCTCTTTGTCTCACAGCAATAAACCCAAATGACGTTTTACAAAAAGGGATAATCAAAAAAGAAATTCACCAAAAAATATGAAAGAGCAGAAAAGAAACAAAAGGTGATCATGCTGAATGTGAAAACTGAATCAAATACAAATGTAGTTGTAGAAGAAATAATTCACCACTGGAATGCTAGCAGTGCTTCTGTTAAAGGAATTCTAGGTACACAGCCAGAGAACGTGGTGATGGCAAACTTATTGGCAATTACTTCATATTATTCCAACTTGATTGCTTATGTTTAAAATTTTGCACTACTGTGCAAATAAAGGCTATTTGTATCTACTAATTGTTGTTAGGGAGCTCTGGTAGCATAGTGCCTAAGGCACTTGACTGCTAACCAGAAGGCTGGTGGTTCAAAACCACCAGCCACTTCTTGGAAGAAAGATGGGGCAATCTACTTCCGTAGTGATACTGCCTGGGAAACCCAATGAGGGGTTGCTATGAGTCGGTCTGACTCCATGGCACATAGCAACAACAACAACAATTGTTGTTAGGTTTTTCCAGTTGGT
The DNA here is from genome assembly GCF_000298275.1 of Orycteropus afer afer. NCBI lineage: Eukaryota > Metazoa > Chordata > Mammalia > Tubulidentata > Orycteropodidae > Orycteropus > Orycteropus afer. Next base: position 80,479 of record NW_006921792.1, on the reverse strand, counting down.
TTCAATTCATAACAATCCTATATACAACAGAGCAAAACACTACCCCATCCTGCACCACCCTCCCAATCATTGCTATGTTTGAGCCTATTGAAGTAGCAATTGTGTCAGTCCATCTTGTTGAGGGCCTTCCCCATTTTCCTGACCCTCCACTTTACCAAATATGAAGTCCTTCTCCATGGACTGATCAAAGTATGTGAAACAAAGTATCATAGTCCTTTCTTCTAAGGAGCTTTCTAGTTGTACTTCTTCCAGGATGAATTTATTTATTCTTCTGGCAGGCCATGGTGTATTTAATATTCTTTGTCAATACCATAATTCACCGGCATCAATTCTTCTTCAGTCTTCTCTATTCATTATCCAGCTTTTGCATGCATATGAGGTGATTAAAAATACCATGACTTGGATCAGGCACATCTTAGTCTTCAAAGTGGTATCTTTTCTTTTTAACACATTAAAGAATTCTTTTGCAGCAGATTAGCCCAATAAAATATGTTGTCTGATTTCCAGACTGCTGCTTCCATGGGTGTTGAATGTAGATCCAAGTAAAATGAAATCTTAGACAATTTCAACCTTTTCTCCATTTATCATGATGTTGCTTATTGGTCCAGTTGTGAGAATTTTTGTTCTCTTTATGTTGAAGTGTAATCCATACTGAAAATTACAGTCTTTGATGTTCACCACCAAGTGCTTTACATCATCTTCACTTTTAGCAAGTAGGGTTGTGTTAATCGGTCTTCCTGTAATCTTCATGCTGTACTCTTCTTCATGAAGTCCAACTTCTCAGATTATTTTCTCAGTATACAGATTGAATAAGTATGGTGAAACGATACAACCCTGATGAACACTTTTCCTAATTTTAAACCATACAGTATCCTTTTGTTCTGTTTGAATAACAGCCTCTTGATCTATTTACAGGTTCTGCATGAGCACAAGTAATTGGCCTGGAATTCCCATTCTTCACAATATTATCCATAATTTGTTATGATCCACATAGTCAACTGTTATGCCTAATCAACAAAACACAAGTAAACTTTTTTTTTTTTTTCTGGCATTCTCTGCTTTCAGCCAATATCTATTTGATATCAGCAATTATATAGCTACTTCCATGCCCACTTCTGAATCTGCCTTGAACTTCTGGTAGTTTCCTGTTGAAGTATTGCTGCAACTGTCCTGAATTGTCTTCAACAAAATTTTAGTTGCTTGTGATATTTCTCAATAGTTTCTGCATTCTGTTTTATCACTTTTCTGTGGAATGGGCACAAACATCATTCTCTCCCAGTCAGTTGGCTAGGTAGCTATATTCCAAATTTCTTGGCATAGAAGTGTGACCACTTCCAGTGCTATACCCTTTTGTTGAAATATCTCAAAGGATATTCTGTCAATTGCTAGAGCCTTGTTTTTCCCCAAAGCCTTAAAGCAGCTGGAACTTCTTGCTTCAGTCCTATAGCTTGCTGATCATATGTTATCTCCTGAAATAGCTGATCATCAACCAATTATTTTTGAAACAGTGACTGTGCATTCCTTCCATCTTCCTCTGATGCTTCCTGGATCATTTAATATTTCTCCCATATAAGCTTTCAATATTGCAACTCAAGGTATGAATTCTTTTTTCAGTTCTTTCAGCTTGAGAAAGGCTGAACAGGTTCTCCTTTTTGGTCTTCTAACTCAAGGTCTTTGCACATTTCATTATAATATTTTACTCTGCCTTCTCAAGCTGCCCTTTGAAATCTGCTCCTCAACTGCTTTACTTCATTATTTCTTCCATTTGCTTTAAATTTAACAAATGGAAATAAACATACCTCTTACTGAATCTTCAAAAATAAAGCATATCTATAAATATAGTATTAATTTGAGTTACAGAAATTTCATAAGGAATATTGTTCCTTACCAAAAAGTGATGAATAAAATACATAAGACTAAGTTAATCAATGCAATTATTAAAAATAAAAATTTCTGGCCTATTCCAATTTTCTTCCTTCCATCATTTCTTCCTTCCTTCTTTTATTCATTTCTTCTTGCATTTCATCTTTTAAATGAAAACTGAATAAGTGAAAATAGCTAGAATTCTCTGAGCAGGTTTATTAAAACTAGCCTATTGCTGTCAAGTCAATTTCAACTCATAGTAACCCAATAGGACAGAGAAGAATTGCTTCATAGGGTGCCATGTTTGCGATCCTTGCAAAAGCAGACTGCCATATCATTGTACGGCAGAGTTGCTGGTGGATTCAGATTGCCAACCTTTCAGTTAGCAGCCTCACCCTTTAACCAATGCTCTACTAGGAGTCCTTTATTAAAATTACTAATGTGACCAAACCAAAAAACCAAACTCACTGCCGTCAAGTCAAATCTGACTTGTAATGACCCCTCCTTGGGTTTCCAAGGCTATATCTCTATGGAAGTAGATTGCCCAACCTTCCTTCTGAGGAGTGTGTGGTGGGTTTGAACCTCCAGCCTTCTGTGTGGCTGTCAAATGCCTTAGGCACTATGCCACCAGAGCACCCAATGCTGTGACAGGAATAGATATATATGCACTACATGTTTATCAAAGCATTATTTACAAGAGCAAAAAGACAGAAACAATGTATATGCCCATCAATGGAAGAATGGATAAACAAACTATGGTACATATTGTTGTTGTTATTTGCCGTCGAGTCGGCCCTGACTCATAGCGAACCCTCCTTGGGTTTCCGAGGCAGTATCACTATGGAAATAGGATTGCCCAACCTTCCTTCCAAGGAGTGGCTGGTGAGTTTGAACCGCCAGCCTTCTGGTTAGCAGTCAAGTGCTACATATACACAATGGAATATTATATAATGTTAAAAAAAAATGATGAATCCATGAACCATCTCATAACATGGATGAATGCAAAAATGGCAAGGAGGCCACAGGTTCTGACCTCCTCTAATCCCACAAGAGGAAGACAGAGTCATCATCAATAACCCAAGACCTATTCCTGCCAGGTCAGACATGCTGCCTCCCTCCAGCCCTTTCACCAACTGTTCCTCCCAAAGAACCACCACCTCTCTCCTGGGTTCGATAATTCACTGCAGTGGCCACACAGAACTCACAGATTATGAGGTTTATTAGGGAAGCACCAGGTTGAAATTCAAGTTCAGGAAAAACACACAGTCTCTCTCCCAGCCCACCATCTCTCAGCCAAAAGTCTCTCACAGTCTCTCTCCCAACAGTGCATGCCCCTCGGTGTCTCACTCAGCAATGCATGTCTCTTGAGTCTCTTTCCCAGCAGTGCGTGTCTCTTCCAGCAGCACCTCTCTCTCAGGAGCCGTCCTTCCTCAGACAGCAGTCAGAGAGAGTTCTGCCTCTAGGAGGCCTCCTTTTGAGCTTGGCAGAGTGTCCAAACCAACCAATCATAACAACAGAATTCTAAGCACCTGAGAGTGAGCCTCCCATAACATTGTGTTGTGCCACCCCCAACAGAAATAATCCAGGTTGATAACATTTACAATCAAGAGCTCCTCAGTTGCTCATTCCTCTACTGAGTTTACAATGACTTATGGGTAGAAAAGACATACTAAGTAATTTATTACACTGCAATGAACCTGCAGGATATTATACTAGTGAAATAGGTTAATAACAAAAGGACAAATATTATGAGACAACTATTACAAAAAGTCAAGGAAAGGTTTACACACAGAAAGAAACTTTGATGGTTACCAGCTATGAGAAGGGGCAGGAAAGGAAGATCATTAAGTTAGAATGTATTAACTTGGATGAAGAGAAAGGCAATACAAGTAAAGGGGAGGTCATCACAACATGACCAAGGCAAAGGAAGTCTTTGGGTGGTGCACAGAATAAAAGGCTACGATGTTAAATACAATTTCATAACCAATCATGTAATAACCATAGTAACAATAATATACAAGGGGACACATAGATAGATATGCAAGCTGAACACATTTGGGATGACATATTGGACTATAACCATGTGTATATATAGGTTTGGCAGGTAATATTTCTACATAAGTATTTGTATGCTGCAAATATAACCATGTGTATAGTCCAGTATATAGAGAGAAAAGTTCTGAAAATATTTTAGCCATAACCAAGCACCTTGGGAGACTGAGTCACTGAGCTTGGGGCCTTGGAACCATGGTCTCAGAGTATATCTATATCAACTGGCATATCATAGTCCAAAAAGACAGTGTTCTTCCTCTTACTTTGATGAGAAGCAACTAGGTCTTAAAAGCTTTCAAGTGACCATCTAAGATACAAAACTATCTGTCTTTCCCCATCTGGAGCACAAAAGTGAAGAAAATCAAAGACACAAGGAAACAATTAGTCTAAATGACTAATGTACCACATGAACAATAGCCTCCAGTAGCCTGACCCTGGAAGAACTAAATGGTGTCCCACTACCACCACAAATGACTTCTCTGAAAGTCCTGGAGATGGTCTTCGAGAGAGGGAGAAAAATGTAAAACAAAATTCATAACCATAAAAAAAGAGCAGAATTAGCGGGTCTAATACAAATAGATGGAATTCCTGAGATGAAGGTCTTTAGACACTTTTCAAACCTGGAAGTGGACCCACCCCTAGCATCATCTGTCAGCCAAATACTGATATTCTTGTTAGGTGCTATCAAGTTGGTTCCAACTCATAGCAACCTTAGCAGAACAGAATGAAACACTGCCCAGTCCTGTGACATCTTCACAATAATTACTATACTTTAACTCATTGTTGCAGCCACTATGTCAATCCATCTCATTGAGGGTCTTTCCCTTTTTCACTGACCTCTACTTTACCAAGTATGATATCCTTATCCGAGGACTGGTCCCTTCTAACAAAATGACTAAAGTATGTGTGGTGGAATCTGACTATTTTTGCCTCAAAGGAACATTTCAGCTGCATTTTTTCCAAGACAAATTGGTTCATTTTTCTGGCCATAATGGTATATTCAATATTGTTCATTGAAACCACAATTCAAATGTATGAATTCTGCTGTCATCCTTATTCGTTGTCCAGACTTCACCTACCCAAGAGGCACTTGAAAATCCCATGGCTTGGATCAGGTGCACTTTAGTCCTCAAAGTGACATCTTTGCTGTTTAGCACTTTGAAGAGGTCTTTTGAAGCAGATTTTCTCAGTGCTATACATTATTTGAACTCCTGAGTGCTGCTTCCATGGGAGTTGATTATAGATCCAAGTAAAATGAAATCCTTGACAAGTTCAATTTTTTCTTCATTTATTGTGATGTTGCTTATTGGTCTAGGTGTGAGTATTTTTGTTTTCTTTATGTTGAAGTATAATCCATACTGAAGTCTTTGATCTTATCAGTGAATGTTTCAAGTCTTCTTTACTTTCAGCAAACAAGGTTGTGTCATCTTCATATTGCAGGTGCTTAATGAGTCTTCCTCCAATCTTGATGCCACATTCTTTTTCATGTAGTCCAAATTCTCAGATTATTTGCTCAGAATTCAGATTGAATAAGTATGGTGAAAGGATACAACCCTGACACATACTTTTCCTGATTGTAAACCATGCAGTATCCTCTTTTTCTGTTCAAACAACTACCTCTCAGTCTATGTAAATGTGTATAAGTATTCTGGAATCCCTATTCTTCATAATGTTAAATGTTATTGTTTAAAGTTAACAATAAACCCATGAGGAATGTATTTCTCAGCACAATCACCCATACAAGACTGAAATCGTATCATTTGCCCAACCACAAAGTTCAGAGGGTAGGAAAGAAGGGCAAATGGTAAAGGCAAACACTGGGAAAAGTGCTGTTACATTGAGAGGATTGCAAGTAATGCCAGATGTATAATTGTTGAACGGGAAACTAATTTGTTCTGCAAACTTTCACCCAAACCACACACACACACAAAAAAACTACTAACTGAATTATGGACTATATATATATCACATATTTTATTGTGTACAATTTTTGTTTTAGGAGGTATGTTTCAACCACAGTATAGGCAAATATATAAAACAACAAAACTTGTTTTGTTGAGTCTTAAATTATTATGTTTTCTTTTTAAAATGAAGTTCTCAAGTTACAAGACACAGTTTATGTTTAAACAGAATAAAAAGGAAACTCAGCTGGTTATGTCAGCATGTTGTATGGAGATTTTAAAATTAAAACATAAGAAGACATTATAGAGAATTAAAGCATACAGATAAAGAAGAAAATCATTTGATAGACCTGAAGAGAGCCCTTGAAATTTTTTAAAAAACAAATAATATTTTTGAAATACATACTAAAAGGGAAATACTTTCTAAACCTTATCTTGTACCAGAAGTGTGTTTCTACTCCATTAGTGAGTCAGAGAAGATACATGACTTGCCCAATTTCTTCAGTTAGTAAGACCATGGTTTTCAGATTTCCAAAAGCCATATCCATTGTACTTTTCCATGTTTTCTACTAATATATACCAGTGTTGAAGTCTAATAATTCACAATGTTTTTTGTAATCTAAAAACAAGCAATCTTAGAAACATAAAAATGAAAAAATCTTTAATTGTCCAAGTTTACTTATTTAAAAATATTGATGACAGATATTAGCAAGTATGAGAGAAATAGGTACAGAGTCTTTTTTAGAGTTTTGTCAAAAATCTAAAGCTTTTTAAAAATGATTCAAAACTGTAAATGAGACATTGCTTTGTCATTTTGTTCTTCCAAACATTTTGAAACTGAATTTATGCCAAAAAAAATGAATAATTTGCTTGTGACTGGTGTATCTTCTCTATTCAAGTAGAATTTTGTAATTTATAATTTATAATTCAGAGCTCTGAATTTTATGCCTTCTTTTATTACTCTCTTACTAGCCCTTTTTTTGTTTTTCTTTTCTGAGAACAGTGGGTTTCTAATACATAATTCCAGCATTAAATATCATTTAATGTAGTAGAATCTTAGGTTTTACTGAAGGGAAAAATGAAATCACATGTCCTTATTAGGAGACAGTGGTCAAGAAAAATGAAAATCATAACAAAAAATCTCACACAGTTAAGAGTAAATGAAATGTTTGATTCAATAAAGATGCTATTAAGGATTCAGTTGCATTGAAAATACTCTTTCAGTATATTCTCTTGTTTCACACAGACCCTTAAATGAAGAAAACAGAAATTAACCTATAACAATATATTGTGATAATACAAGGACACTGAAAAAACTCCATATGTATCCTTGACCCCTTTTAGGTCCTACCAAATTCTTTACCTATCAAAGCTTATTTCAAAAGAATAACTAATATAATAAATTAAGTTCAATTTCCATGTCCCTTTTAGTAGTTTTCACAGTCTCTTAAGTTCATTATTTAATAAGAATTTGTGAAACTCAAATAACAGAAAAAAAGGTACATTCATATGTATAATGCTGCTCATGTTTTCTATAAAAAGTGTCTCAAAGAATAACAAATCCAAGATTTTCTTTTTGAGTAAGGAAAAACTAATGGGGCAAAATAGTGCTAAACCCCAACAGATTATATAACATCATGAGGCTTCTAGCTGTCACTGGTGTAATGTCCTAATTAGTTTTGCTGTAGGAGGGGCAGTGTGTGAGAGCTGAATCTTTATGAAAGACTATAGCTAACTTACTTCCAGTGTAAAATTTATATTGTCTTAGATAATAGCATCGACCAGTAATATGAACACTGGATGTAATTTATGTTACCGTTTAGAGTCTATGTGTATTCTACTAAAGTCATATTAACAACATCCTAGGCATTCTTACATGACAGCTCCTACATCTATTAATAATAACAGCCTAGACACGTTATATTTTCCTCCATACCCCTCCCCAGCTGCAACTTACAGAAATTCAGTAAATAAAGTAAAGATTACAGGTTTAGGAGAATATTGACTTTCAGTGTTAAATGACAGGAAAATCAAAGCATACAGAAATTGAGATGTCTACTGAAGCGATCAATTCACTCTACAGGAGGCTTTCATTGCAGTGCAGGGAAGAAAAAAAAAGTGGTTTTTGTTTCATTTCATTTTTGAGACTACTAATGCCTTGATGAAATATAACAAGAAATAAAACATAAATATACTTAAAATATGTATCTTAACAATCCTATGGACAACAGAACAATACACTGTCTCGTCCTACACCATCCTCACAATCATTGCTATATTTAAGCCTGTTGTTGAAGCCACCATTGTCAGTTCATCTCATTGAAGGTATTCCTTTTTTTCTCTGACCTTTTACTTTATCAAGCATGATGTCCTTCTTCAGGGACTGGTCCCACCTGATATCATGTCCAAATTATGTGAGAAAAAGTCTTGCTATCTTCCCACCTAAAGAACATTCTGGTTGAACTTCTGGTAGTTCAGTCTATATTTAATATTCTTTACCAAGTTCATAATTAAAATGCATCAATTCTTCTTTGAGTTTCTCTATTGCTGTCCAGGTTTCACAAGCATATGAGGCGACTAAAAATACCATGGCTTGAGCCAGATGTATCTTAGTCTACAAAATGATATCTTTGCTTTTTACCATTTTAAAGAGGACTTTTGCAGCATATATATCCAATGCAATATGTCATTTGATTTCTGACTGCTGCTTCCATGGATGTTGATTTTGGATTCAAGTAAAATGAAATCCTTGGTAAGTTCCATCTTTTCTCCACATATCATCATGATGTTGCTTACTGATCCAGTTGTGAGGATTTTTGTTTTCTTTATGTTGAAGTATAAACTAACTATATTGAAGACTATACCAAAAACCAAACCTGCTGCCATTGAGTCAATTCTGACTCATAGCAACCCTCATTGGGTTTCCAGTGCTGTAAATCTTTACAGAAGTAGATTGCCTTGTCTTCCTTCCGCAGAGCAGGTGCTGGGTTTGAACCACCAACCTTCGGGTTAGCAGCCACATACCATATCCACTATGCAACCTGAGCTCCTTTCTGAAGACTGTAGTCTGATATTCATGAGTAAGTGCTTCAATTCTTCTTCACTTTCAGCAAGCTAGATTGTGTTATCTGCATATCACAGGTTGTTAATGAGATGTCCTCCAATACTGATGTCATGTTCTTATTTACATGGTCCAGCTTCTCAGATCATTTGTTAAACATACTGATTGAAGAAGTGTGATGAAGGTATACAACCTGACACACACCAAGTATCCCTTTTTTCTAGTCAAATGACTGTTCTTGGTCTATGTAAAGGTTCCATGTGAGCAAAATTTAGTATTCTCTAATTGACATTCTACTCATTGTTATCCATAATTTGTTATGATCTACCCAGTTAAATGCCTGCCTTTGCATAGTCCAAATAAATAAATAAATAAATACAGGTGAACACTGTTTTCTATTCTTTGCTTTCAGCCAAGATTCATCTGACATCAGTAGTGAGATCCCTCATTCCACATCCTTTTCTGAATCCTGCTTGAATTTCTGGCAGTTCCCTGTCAATGTACTGCAAATTTTACTTATGTGTGACATTAATGATATTTTTTAGTAATGTATGCGTTCTGATGGATCACTTTTCTTTGGAATGGCACAAATAAGGATCTTTTCCAGTAGGTTAGCCAGATCTCTTGCATAGACAACTGAGTGCTTCCAGTGCTACATCCATTTGTTGAAACACTGCAACTGGTATTCCATCAATTGCTGGAGCCCTGTTTTTTGGCAATGCCTTCAGTGCAGCTTGTACTTCTTCCTTCAGTACCATCAGTTTTTGATCATATGCTACCTCCTGAAATAGTTGAATGTCAGCCAGTTCTTTTTGTTACAGTGACTCTGTGTATTCCTTCCATCTTCTTTTGATGCACACCGCATTGTTCAATATTTTGCCCATAGAATCCTTCAATATTGCAATTGGAGGTATGAAGTTTTTATTTAGCTTTTTCAGTTTGAGAAATGCTGAGCATGTTCTTCCCTTTTGGTGCTCTGACTGTAGATCTTTGTACATTTCATTATAATATTTTACTTTGTAATCGCAAGCTTCCCTTTGAAATCTTATGTTTAGTTCTTTCATTTTATCATTTTTGTCACTCGCTTTAACAACTCTATGTACAAGAGCAAGTTGCAGCCTTCTGGTACTCATGTGACCTTGTCTTTCTTTCCTGTATTCTCAATGACCTCTTGCTTTCTGCATATATGATGTTCTTGATGTCATCCCACAATCCAACTGGTCTTTGATCATTACTGTTCAATGCATCAAATTTATATTTGAGATGATCTTTATATTTGGGTGAGATATACTGACGGTCACATTTTGGCTCTTGTAAATTAATTTTTTTTCAGGTTCAACTTGAACTTATATATCAGCAATTGTTGATCTGTTCTGCAATAGACCCAGCCTTGTTCTGACTGATAATATTGAGCTTCTCCATTATTTCTTTTCACAGATGTAGTCAATTTTATTCTTGTGTATCTCATCCAGTGAAGTCCACATGTATAGTTACTATTTATATTGTTAATAAAGGTTTTTGCAATTAATAAGTTATTGGTCTTGCAAAATTCTATCATGCAATCTCCAGCATCTTTCTATTACCAAGGCCGTATTTTTCAGTAGATCCTTGTTTCCATCTTTCACATTATAATCACCAGCAGTTATCAATGCATCTTTCTTATGTATGTTCGATCAATTTCACACTGTAGCAGTTGGTAAAAATCTTCAATTTCTTCCTTATTGGCATTAGTGTTCAGTTTGTAAATTCTAATAATAGTCATATTAGCTGATCTTCCTTGCAGTAATATTGATACTATAACAAACAGAATTGTATTTCAGGATAGAGCTAGAAATGTTCTTTTGACGATGAATGAGGCACCATTCCTCTTCAATTTGTCATTCTGGCATAGTAGACCATATGACACAAAATCACCAATATCAGTCCATTTCAGCTCACTAATATCTACAATATAGATATTTATGGATTCCATTTCATTTTTGATGACTTCTATTTTCCTAAATTCATACTTCATATTTTCCACCTTCTTATTATTAATGAATATTTGAAGCTGTTTCTTTCATTTTGAGTCCTGCTACATCAACACATGATAGTCCCATAAACTTTACTCTATCCACATCTTTAAAGTTGACTCTACTTTGAGGAGGGAGTTCTTCCCCAACCTTTTTTTTTTTTTTTTTTTTCCAATGCCTTTCAACCTGAGGGACTCATCCCCCAGAACTATATCAAGGCAGTGTTCCATTCCTACACATAATGTTTCACTGACCTATTTCTTTGGATGTAGATCACCAGGTCCTCCTTCCAATTCTATCTTAGTCTGGAAGCACTGATGAAACCTACTTAACATAGGTGACCCTGCTGGTATTTGAAATACAGGTGTCATAGTTTCCAACATCACAGCAGCACATAAGCCACCTCAGTATGACAAAGTGAGAGATAAGTGGTGGATATATAACATAGGATTGCATATCTATTTCCACATAGATACAGCTGTATCCACATAGATACAGCTAGTTCTACATGCCACTACGAATCCATGTGCTAGATGTGGTGGGGTGGTTAGGAGAGATGAAGAACAAAAATTTTGGACCAAAGATTAGTTTTCTCAAAAGTCCAGGCTTTTTCATAAATAATTAAATAAATAAATAAGAGGGAAAAATAGAAAAAAAAAAAACTTTATTCAACAGATATTTTGTCAATGACCACTTCCTGGATGGTGCAAACATTTACGTGCTTGACTACTAACTGAAATGTTGGTAGTTTGAACTCACTCAGAGGTGCCTCAGAAGATAGGGCTGGCAATCTGCTGCTGAAAGGTGACAGCCTTGCAAATCCAATGGAGCAGGTCTGCTCTGCACATGCGGAGAAGCCATGAGTTTGAATCAACTCAACAACTAACAACAACAATCTACTGTGTTAGATATTGAGGATCTCAAAGTGAATGAAGTAGGATCTTAATTCTTAAGGAATATATTAAGTAATTAAGAGAAATACTATAAAAATAGAACTAGAAAATTTATGCAGAATATTGATAAAGGTACAGGCATATGTCATTTTATTGCATTTTGTTTTATTGCACTTAATTATTGCACAGATACCGCATTTTTTCAAATTGAAATTATGTGTCAACCCTGCATCGAGCAAGTCTATCAGTGCCTTTTATCCAATAGCATGTGCTTACTTGGTGTCTCTGTGTCACATTTTGGTAATTCTCAAAATATTTCAAACTTTTTTATAATGCTATTGTACACTTTACAGACTACAGTATAGTGTAAAGATAACTTTTATATGCACTGGGAAATTAAAAAAAAATAGTGTGACCCTCTTTAATTCAATTTCACTTTATTGTGGGGGTCTAGACTGAACTTGCAATACCTCTGAAGTACTTCCTATATACAGGATTGTGAGGCTGGCACAGGACCTGGTAGTGTTTTGTTCTGTTGTGCATAGGGTAGCTATTAGTAGGAGACTACACATCTAACAACAACAACAACAACAATGCCTGTATGGTCATTTTTCTCAGTGTATTTGTCTTACCTGATCATATCACTAACTTTTAGCTGGCATATCATTAATATTTGATATCTCATAAAATCACCCTTAGTATTTTTTTATGTTCTTGCTTTCCTCTAATGTGTTTATAAAGAGAATGCAATGAAAGAAAACAGAGTGAGTGGTGTGTATCTAAAGATGGTGTGTAGTAAGGAGACTGAGTTAACAACTGCTGATGGTTGCCTGTGAGGGTGAAAAACTGGGAGAAGATAGGTGTAGTATAAGGAAGGAGGAGGATGTACTTCTCCTCTTCCCTTTTGTATTCATTGATTTTTCTCCCCACTGATACAAAAGGTACTATTTCACACTAATTTATGTTAAGAACAAGTGGGCAGCATCAAATTTCTTTAAGATTGGCCCATGTCTGGATAGAGTTGTGACTTTTTCCTTTACCTGGAAGCTTTATGTGAGAGAGTAACCAGTGGAGTGATTTGAATCTTTCCCTTTTTCATTGAAAGACCTCTCACTGTCCATCTGACTGACATTTTCTTAAGAGAACAGTGACTACTATCCCAAATTCTACTACCACTGGGTCGAGTCTGATACATAGTTACCCTATAGGACAGAGTAGAACTGCCCCCAAAGGGTTTTCAAGGCAGATTGTCTCAGCTTTCTCCCACAAAGCAGCTAGTGGGGTCTAACTGCCAACCTTTTACCTATCAGCCACCAGAGCTCCTTTGGCAACCTCTAGAGCATCATTATGGCCAATGTCCTATGTTCCTTTTATCCCTAGTGCCCTTCTTAAAAACAGATACATAAGCAAACAAAATTACAATCACCACAACAAAATCTAGGCTGATATACTGATTATACATAACCAGAAGAGAAGTATTTACCATCACAGTATTCCGTGTTATGCTGCAGTGACAAACTGAAAATCTTGATGATATGTAACAAGGACTGATGTCTTGCTTTTGCCCGTGTGCATCTCAGGTTCACAGCAGCTCAGTGCTACAGGCCGATGGAGCTGATCATCCTGGAAAAGGGAACGGAGAATATAATGAACCATGTACTAGCTCTTAAAGCTTCCATCTGAAAGTGAAAAGGCAAATTCACTGCGACACATAGTGACCCCTTCTTGGGTTTCCGAGGTGGGATCTCTATGGAAGCAGATTGCCCAGTCTTAGTTCTGAGGAGTGCCTGGTGGGTTTGAATCACCAGCATTCTAGTTAGCAGCCAAATTCCTTGGGCACTGTGCCTCCAAAGCTATAATGTATGCCCATGTTCACTGAACAGAGCAAGTCAGGTAGCCACACATCAACCAAAAAAAAGTAAATTGTCCTATAGCAAGAGGCAATGACTACCAGGAAAATATGAGTCTTCTGGAGTGGGGATCTTCATATGAGACTCTGGATAAGCCAGAATCTCTTACTACTTTTCTCCGTGTTCACACTTCCCCCGCCACACTAGCTTCTTCATTCTTCCTCCCTGCTCAGGGCTCTGTACATGCTGCTCTTCTGACTTGGAATACATTTCCTCAAATATCTGCATGGCCCTCTCCTTTACTCCCCTCAGGCCTTTACTCCAATGTCACCTTCTCCATGAAGACTTTACTGGCAAACCTAGAGAAATGAAATCCACTTCCTTGAAGTTTCCTCTATTTCTTGCTTGCTTTATTTAGTATTCTCTGGGTGGTGAAAACGGTTAATCCACTTGGTTTCTGATTGAAAGGTTGGAGGTTTAAATTCACCCACAGGAACTGTGGAAAAAAGGCCTGGCAATCTGCTTCTGACATAACAGTCATTGAAAACTCTATGGAGCACAGCTCCTGCTCACACACATGGGCTCACCATGAGTCAGAAATGACTCATTGGCAATTCGTTATCTAATATACCATGTATATTATTTAAATCTCTCTCACTAGACTGTTAACTTCCTGAAAGCAGAGATTTTTATTCACTTCTGAGGTGTCATCATCTACAATGCTATTTGGAATGAGGTAGACATGTACTAAGCTCTTGTTGAATAAATTAAAAATTAAATGAGACATTCTATTCTCACAGGTTAGCTGTAATTTCTGTCAGTTTGGCTCCCTTGCTGTAAGCTATGACTTTGAGGTTTTCCTCTCTTCCAATCTAACTTCTCTTTTCCCTTAACCTTGCTCTCTGTTTACACCATGTGACATTTTTGAGGCAGAGTGATAGAGAAAAAAGATCTAAATTGGATATTTTGAGATGGAGATATTTTCAACCTTTACAGTGAAATAGTCTGTGATTCTAGGTGAGTTATTTTAACTTTTGGGGCCTCAGGAAATGTGGTATAATGAAAAGAAAATGACATTTACAATCAAGATATCTGAGTGTAAATTCCAGCCCTATCATTTACCAGCTTTATTGCCTTGGCAAAATATTTCGGTTAAACACTCTTAAGTTTCCATTTTCCCTTTTGAAAAATTTTTTCAGACAGAGCACCTGTTCCAGGTATTAAGTTCTTGACTGTAGCTGCCAATGCAACCTTCGTACCAGAAATAATGGGGTTGAGACTCAGCACGCCACATTTCTACTATGCCAGTTGCTCCATTGATCAGTTGTCATTGAATTGATTCTGACTCATGGTGAGTGCATCTGTGCCAGAATAGAACTGCATCCCAAAGGATTTTCAATGGCTGATTTTTCAGAAGTAGATTGCCAGACCTTTCTTCCCAAGAACCTCTGTGTGGACTCCATTCTCCAACTTTTTGGTTAGCAGCCATGTGTGCTGTTTATACCTACCAGGGAATCCAGCTTCTTGTTAGACTCTACAATAAGGGACCCTAGAGGGAGACTCCAAACCTAGAAGAAGAGGAAAGCACTTCTAGTTCTTCTAGTCAACTTCTTGTTGACTTCCTGTCTGCTGTCAGTTTCCATGAGTCACAACTGCAAATCTTCTGTATAAGGAAGCAACTGTTCCTTCCTCTAGAAGCTGCTGAATTCTGTTTGCAGTTTGTCCAACAATTGGAGAAACAGCTCCATTGGCCACATTTCCCCTCTCCAGACACCAGCTTCAGTCACAAGTCCCACCCCTGAGGTCTGGGTCCCTTCGCTGAAGGAGCCCCTCCTCTGAGCTCCTTTCTGATACCATGGTACCAGCCAAGCAATATCACCTCTTTAAAGGCCTGAGTTTCAGCTCCCTAGGACACCTCCTCTAAGCTCTTGAATTTTTGTTTGTTTGTTTGCTTGTTTTTTCAAATGAGAAGTATCACATATTTATTAATCATTCAATCTCTTAATGCAGAAGCATAAATAGAAAGGAAGAACCCAGAAATTACCCAATGCCTGTTCATTCGATCAGATCATGGCAGAATTTGAAACTTGACGTGGTAGAATGCTAGTGAACCTAGATCAGTATGTGTGCCATCACATGTGGGACTCCTTACAGACCCAGTTTGGTTCTTCTCTAATGTCTCCTCTTGGAGTTGTACCTGATTTTACTACCAATGTTCATTCAAATCCATTGTGGAATGGGCCGATTCTACTTTTGTTTCTTGGACAAGAATCTCTTGATCCTGAAAGTCTAGATATAGTGATGAAGGAAGGTGGCCGCACTCCTAAGCTCCTGAATTTTAATAAGTGCAACCTCATCCCTTTATTTCCTCACCCCCAAGGACTGGTAGCTCCTTTCTACAGTTACTACCTTTATCAAACCTTGTTCTTGTTGTTGTTATGTGCCATCGAGTCAGACCCAACTCATAGTGAACCTTCCTTGCGTTTTCGAAGCAGTATCACTATGGAAGTAGATTGCCTGACCTTCCTTCCGAGGAGTAGCTGGTGGATTTGAACCGTCAGCCTTCTGGTTAGCAGTCAAGTGCCTTAGGCACTATGCTACCAGAGCTCCTTATCAAACCTTAAATTTCTCTTTTTACCCTTTCAGTAGTTCACACGTTTATAGCTGATTAATCCTTCACTTTAAAATCTGTTTTTCTGTTTCTTAACAGGATCTTAACTGATACACTACCTGTCCTAGCAAAGGCACAATTATTATGAGAGAATAAGATGAGAGAGATAAGATGAGATCATGTCTAGGAAGACACTGTATAACTAAGTATTGTCTGAAAAATGAATTGGATTAGATTCTGCCATGCCATGCAGTGTGGACTTCATGCGTTCTAATGGCTTCCCCAAAGTGATGCATAATTGAGTATCAAGTCCAAGAGTTAAAATACTGAAGTGAGGAAATAATAATCCCACTCACTTTTCTCTATGCATCAAAAGAAACAAACACAAAGAGTGGCTATTGCTGCTTCTGCTCTCAAGAGATGAGTCACGGTGATGCATAAATTATACCCATGAGAGGAAGAATGTGTAAGTTCCTAGGAGAGGCACACCACTCAAAAGAACACATTAATCAGTGCCTAGATTTTAAAAGATATAAGTAGGTATGTAGTGAAGTTTCAGACTGGTGCACCATAGAGCTGAATTGTTGAATGGATTATCTGAAGCAGAGAAAAAAATTGAACTAAGTAACATGGTAGGAGGATGAAGAAAGAGATGATTAAATCAGTACAGTTGTTGTTGTTGTTATATGCCATCAAGTCTATTCTGACTCAAAGTGACCCTGTATGACAAAGTAAAACCATAATGTTTTCTAGGCTGTATTTTTATGCGACCAGGTCACCAGGTCTTTTCTCCTATGGAGTGGCTGTTGGCTTTGAACCATTGACCTTTCAGCTAGCAGGAAAGTGCCTAACCATTGTGCTACCAGGACTTCTTGCAGAATTTGAATGAGTCGGTGCAAATCACTGAAAAATCAAGTCAATCTCATATTCTACTTTAAATAATTTTGTTGTTGTTATTGTATCAACCCTTGAGTCCCTACCCCCAGACATTTAGTAAAGTCTGCTAAACACGTATGCTTTGTGGCTTGGGTCGTTTTTATGTTTGGAAATCCTGGGAAAGTGGCTGAAGGCTAAAGCAGAGAAGACAGATGCAGCCATCCATAGGAGGACATGTCTCAAGGAGATGGATAATTCTATGGAGAGAGTAGTGTTGGGTATGAAAGATCAATTCAGAACTTCAGGTCTCTGAAAGGATTGTGGAAGCAGCTACCACTCCAGAATTAAAGTGTGGACATCAGCTGCTATTGGGGTGAGGTATTTGTAATCACAGGATTGTTTCATATGGCACAATAGGCATCAACAAGGGAAATATATATAAAAACTGGGAAAAAGCTATAAGATATCTCCTGCATTCCCAGCACTGTCTCTACCCAAATCATCTCTTGAAAATGTCCAATAATTCTCCCTTCTAACAATGTTATGGTTTTGAAGTAGAAAATTAATTTAAGTGCAATTTTTCATCTGCCTCCCACCTTGGCTTATAATAACTGAACAGCCAGATTAACATATTCTTTACAATCACCTCCGCCACCACTATCCCCATCAATACACACACACACACACACACATGCACACATGCTCACCACATATGGGCTATTATGTCTACCAACCTCCACCTTTACAACATTGTTATCTTCCAATAGTGTTATGTCTTTTTTCCCTGTGTTGTTGTTAGTTGTCATTGAGTTGGTGCTGACTCATGGCAACCTTACATATAACATAATGAAACATTCCCCAGTCTTATGTCATCTTCATGCTGTTGTTATATTTGAGTTCATGGCTGCAGTTGTTGTGTAATGCTTCAGTCATTGATGTTCAAGCTATCAAATCTATTATTCAGATGGTCTCTAAATTCAGGTGGAATATAATCAAGGTCATATTTTGGCTCTCATGGACTTATTCTAATTTTCTTCAGCTTCAAGTTGAAATTGTGTATGAGCAGTTGATGATCTCAGCTCCTGGTCTTGTTTTCACTGAAGGTATTGAGCTTTTCTATCACCTCTTTCCACAAAGGTAGTTGATCTTGTCCCTGTGTATTCCATCTGAAAAGGTCCACATGTATAGCCAGTTTATGTCATTGAAAAAAAGTATTTGCAATGAATAAGTCATTGTAAAATTCTATCATGTGATCTCCAGTATCATTTCTATCATCAAGGCCATATTTTCCAACTACTAATGCTGCTTCTTTATTTCCAACTTTTGCATTCCCATAACCAGTAATAATAAATAAATCTTGATTGAATGTTTGGCCAATACCATTGCACAAGTTGGTAAAAATCTTCAATTTCTTTATTTTTGGCTTTAGTTGTTGGTGAATAAATTTTAATAATATTAGTATTAACTTGCCTTCCTGGTAGACATATGAATATTAACCTTACACGGACAGTATTTTACTTCAGGATAAATCTTGAAATATTCTTTTTGATGATGATGCCATTCCTCTTCAATTTGTCATTCTTGGAATAGTATACCATATCACTATCTGATCCAAAATGGCCAATAGCCGTCCTCTGCAGCTTATGCCTAGGATATTAATCTTTATGCATTCCATTTCATTTTTGACAACTTCCAATTTCCCTAGATTCATACTTTATACATGCCATGTTCCAATAAATAATTTATGTTTTTAGCTGTTTCTTCTCATTTTGAGTCATTCCCCATCAGCCAATGGAGGCCCTGAAACCTTTACTCCATCCACATCATTAAGGTCAACTCTACTTTTAGGAGGCAGCTCTTCCCCAGTTGTATTTTGAATGCCTTCCACCCTGAGGGCCTCATCTTCCGGTACTATACCAGACAATGTTTCAGGGCCATTCACGAAGTTTTCCAGTAATATATCAGACAGTATTTCACTGCTATTCATTGGGTTTTCACTGGCCATTTTATTGAGAAGTGGAAGACTCCTTCCTCCTTCCAAGTGTATTTAAGTCTGTAAGTTCCTTGAAACCTGTCCACCATGGGTGACTCTGCTGGTATTTGAAATACTGATGTCATAGCCTCCAGCCTCACAGCAACACAGGAGCCACCACAGTATGATAAACTGACAGACAAATGGTAGTATCCTTCACTAAGACTCTTCCAACAATATTCTAAACCCCTAGCTTACAAAAAAAAAAAAAAAAATTGATCTGTATTTAGAAAGAAGAAGGAGGAGTCAGGGAAAAAGGAAGAGAGGCAGGGAGGCTGGCAGGCAAGAAGGAAAGAAGAAGAGAAGGAATCTAGACATCAGAATTTTATTTCTTTGGGTTTTCAACACATTCTCTTAGGAAATTTCTATTTAAACCCAAATAGCATAAGGAATCTTGAAGATAGGAAGAAAAAACATTACTCCCTTATTTGAAAGAGTTAATCAATCAAATAGCTTTCCTTCAAGGATGAACAGAACTATGGTAGAATTAGATTATCAGGCATCCAGTAGGTAAGGGACACCAGTAAATGAATGAAAAGGATACAGAAAGAAAGATAATAGGACTCCGAAGGGGAAAAGAAAAAAGAAACAAACTTTGGTTATTTCATACTTTTAACTTGAGTGTTGATATGTGCAGAATTTTAATGTACCTGAAGCCTTTAGAAGGTTCTAGCATATCATTTAAACCCCAGGTACAGTCCAAGCAAAGTTTATGTATGTAAAAACACATACTTATTTTGGGGGGAGCAGAGAAAAATGGCCTTTAAATAACCCAATCCATGATAATGATTTAGGAAAAAGAAAATGTTTTGCAGTATTTGGGTGTTAATTTTTTTCATCGAGTCTTACTAAAGTCTATGAGTCAAATAAAATAACACTTTTTGATATACTTTTCTGCCACCTTATTATGTAAACACCACTTCACTAAAGACAACTAATTCATCTTTATTGTATAATATAGTATGCACATGTTTTAAAACTAAAACAGGAAACTCTTTATATGAGCAATAAATATAATAAACATTTAAATGTAAATGTAAAACACAAACCTCAGACAATGAGTCTACATGAATGCTGTGATATTTAGACATTTGTCAGGCAGCCTTTTTCTGTTTTGACAGCCAAATGAATGTTATATATAGAGGGGGACTCTCTTTGGAAGATAGATTCCCTTGCCTGGTTTCCTTTACTCTGAAAATAACTGCAAGACATTTCAATGTGTGGGAAGCATTTATGGTACAGAGAGTTGGAAAACATTCAGGCAGAAAGTACTCAAACAGTCAAATACTTGCAAATCCCAAATACTCATCCATAATGATTCACTCTCTATTTAAAACACATTTTCAAGCCTAAAACAATCCAACCTATATTGTTGTTGTTGTTATGTGCCGTCGAGTCAACCCTGACTCATAGCGACCCCTCCTTGGGTTTCCGAGGCAGTATCACTATGGAAGTAGGATTGAACCACCAACCTATATAGTTTTTAAAAAAGAGGAAAAAAAAACACCTTTCACTTTTGACCTTCTTACATATAGATGAACTTAAGAAGCAATAAAGGAGCTATATTTTAACAATTTATAATTCTAGAAGTTGTTGTTGCTGTGTCTAGACATAAGACAAAAATTAACTGCAATCATATCTTCACATCTTCTGTAGCCTTTGTTCTTATCATTTCTATTTCTCCTTTGTATACAGCTACAAGATGAGAAACCAGTAATGAGACTTTTTGTATAAATGAAAGCAACGACTCACAGAATCATGGTTTTAATTTGATTAACAATTTTTTTCATGGGTTTTATTAGATCCATCTTGAAGTTATCTTTGAGATCTTTGGATATGACAGATGTGTGTGAATTTTAAATTTGTGAAAACAAAATAACTATATTGTTGATAATACATCATATATGGAAATACCCTAACAATGTTATCCTTTCATAAATTTTAGAAGACCAGGGTCATGAACTGGGTATCTTCTTGCACATTCTATTAAACCCTGCTTTAGTGAAGAGTTGGTTTGAAATATTATATCAGGGGACCTAATTAATGGAGTTGTTGTTGTAGTTAGGTGCCATTGAGTTGGATCTGACTCATAGCGACCCTATGTACAACACAATGAAATACTGCCTGGTCCTGTGCCAGCCTCACAATCCTTGCTATACCTGAGTCCATTGTTGCAGCCACAGTGCCAATCCATCTTGTTGAAGGCCTTCACCTTTTTCATCGACCCTCCACTTTACCAAGCATGATGTCCTTCTCCAAGGAATGATCCCTTCTGACAACATGACCAAAGTAAGTCAGACAAAGTCTGGCCATTCTTATTTCCAAGGAGTATTCCAGCTGCACTTTTTCCAGGACAGATTTGTTAATTCTTCTGGCAGTCCATGGTAAGTTCATACTCTTCACCAACACCACAACTCAAAAGCATCAACTCTTCTTTGGTCTTCCTTATTCATTGTCCAGTTCTCACATACATATGAGGTGATTGAAAATATCATAGATTGGGTTAGGCACACCTTAATCTTCAAAGAAACATCTTTTCTCTTCAGCACTTTAAAGAGGTTTTTTGCAGCAGATTTTCCCAGTGAGATACAAAGTCTGATGTCTTGACTGCTGCTTCCATGGGTGTTGATTGTGGAACCAAGTAATATGAGATCTTTGACAACTTCAATCTTTTCTCCATTTATCATGATGTTACTCATTTGTCCAGCTGTGAGAATTTTCTTTTTCTTTATGTTGAGATGTAATCCATACTGCAGACTGAAGTCTTTAATCTTCATCAGTAAGTGCTTCAAGTCATCCTCACTTTCAGCAAGCAAAGTTGTGTCATCTGCATATTGCAGGTTGTTAATGGATCTTCCTCCAATCTTGATGCCACTCTTTTCTTCATATAGTCCAGCTTCTTGGATTATTCACTCAGCATACAGATTGAATAAGTACAGTGAGAGGATAGAACCCTAACACACTTTTTAAACCTGATTTTAAGCCATGCAGTATCCCCTTGTTTTCTTTGAAAACAATGACTTCTGGTCTATATACAGCCTTCTGGTCTATGTACAGGTTCCTCATGAGCACATGAGTGTACTGAAACTCCCATTCTTCTCAATGTTATCCATAATTTGTTATATTCACACAATCAAATAATGTAGGGGATATATAATCAAAACAAATTAAAATTATTGATGTTTATAAATGCAGTATTAATAAACATGACTGAGAAGGACATGTCCTCAGTAGACTATCAGTCTCCATTTGGAGACTAGAAGTTCAAGCCCTGGAAGTCCTGGTCAATAGGTCTAAGTATTGTCACAGGACAAAACATCCAAAGTCTGTGGAGGCATCATCACGAATCTGCTATTTTACCATCATAGGTGACTGACTACTTACAATTATTACCACAGTAACGTTGTATTCCACCTTACATGAGGAAGAGTATGTTGTTGTTGCTATGTGCCATGGACTTAGACCTGACTTATAGATACCCCTCCTTGGGTTTCTGACGCAGCATCACTACAGAAGTAGTTTGCCCAACCTTCCTTCTGAGGAGTGGCTGGTGGGTTCGAAACACCAGCCTTCTGACTAGTAGTCAAAATGCCTTAGGAACTACACTACCAGAGCTCCTTGAGGAAAAGTATAATAGCCTTCAAATTGCTCTGAGTAGCAGGTATTTGGAATATGACAAAGCAGCCTCTCTCAGGCTTCTTTCAAAGAGACTATAGCAGCCAGTTCTCCGTGCAGATGCTCATGTTTTCAGGTTCTTTGAGAAAAATACAAGATTCTTTTTGTGAAAGTGGTTTAACTTTCAGTTTGAGTCACTTTTTATACCATCTCCATCTTCTAAAGTCATCTTCTTTGTACATGTACAAGAAAAATACAACCATATTGCAATTAGTGATTTTTTTTTCCTTTACTTTGTAAAGTTTCATTAAAAATCTTAGCTTATATCTATGTTGAAGAGCATGAAGGATATCCTTCTTCATTCCTTTCCTCTCATTAAACAGAGAAGCAAAAGACTTAAGAGAGACAGTTTCAGGAGTAACCGCATCATATGTAATTTATCTTATCTTTACAATTCTTGAAGGTAGGTACCATTAAAGATGAAGCATCTGAAGTACAAGAAGTTAACATTTAAACCTTTAGTTTCCGGTTCTGAATTTGGAACAAAAGGTGATTGATTTTCCTCTAATTGAGGGAAGATAAGCTCACCAGCTGTTAGGAAAATAAAAGCAAGTTTCCTCTTTCTGCTGCTACCTTAAATTGAGTTAGGGAAAAAAGTTAGGGAAGATCTTAGCCCCAGAAATGATAAATCTTGATAATTCTTACTATCCTGGGCACAATGTCCAGCAGAGAGGACTAAATGGTAAGAGAGTGATGCTTCCCAGTTCTGGTCATTATGGAGTGAGATCATTGCCTCTTCTGTTCTAGGCAGGGGCAATCAATACATCTGAGTTTCCAGCTTGCATAACACAATTGGTAGGGATTGGAGTGTGTAACCTCTCCTGAAAGTCTACCTAGAGTAAGGCCAGGCAGCCATCTCTTCTAAGATTCTAAACTGGATCCTCATGGCTCTCATCAAGTACAGCCAGACAATGATAGACTAGGCCATACCTGCACAAATAAGCCAGGTATCCTTTTCAACACATCCTTAAAAGCCAATCACAAATTTACTTTTCAGCCATGAGATTAGTACCTAAATCTAGTATACTGAATTTTAACAAAAGTATCTGCTTTACATTTCAGTCCTACATATTTTAATTGTTATACTAGACAATCTTGTGGCTGAAATAAATTAAAAATTAGCATTTTCTTGTAAGAAACAAAAAAAGGAGATGGAGACCCCACAAAAAAAGCATATTGCCTTGGGGACCCCTACCAATACAAAGAAATGATTTTACTTACTATTCGTCACAACTAATAAAACAATAGAATTGGTTTTTCTATGGCGCTTAGTCAACCTTCAGGCTTTAATTGAACTCACTCCCATGGCTTCCAGCCAGGCAATGGACAGGCCTATAAGATGAATATTTGTACCAGGTAGGTAAACTTATTAGAACAATCAACTGAAAAATAAAAATAGTAATAATAGAACTGGTTTTTAACCATAGATTTCACAATGTCAAGAGCAGTATTATTTTCTAGTTAGTCAACCCAAAGGACAAAAGATAGACTATATTTTAGAACATTATTTCCCACTCCAAAATGGTGAAATACAAATGAACGCTCTCTTGTGAAAGAATAACTGCTAATATTTTACATAATCTCAGAATCATAATTAGCTATCATTTATGAATGACCACTAAGTATGATGCTAGGCGCTTTATATACATTATCATATTTACTCCAGAAAACAAACCCTTTGAGGTAATGTAAATACTGAAAAGAGCTAATATTTAGTTCATGGCTATTCTAAAGGATCAACATATACTTATTCATTAAATCTCTACCAACAATACTATGTTGTTGTTGTTATTGTTATGTGCCATCGAGTCGGCCCCAACTTATAGCGAAAACTCCTTGGGTTTCTGAGGCAGTATCACTACGGAAGTAGATTGCCCCATCTTCTTTCCGAGGAGTGGCTGGTGGGGTTGAACCACCAGCTTTCTGGTTAGCAGTCACATGCCTTAGGCAGTATGCTACCAGAGCTCCACAAAACTATGTAGTAAATACAATTATCATCTTATCCATAATGCAATTGAGAAAAATGAGGTGCAAAGGTTGCATAACATATTCAAGGTCACATTGCTTATAGCCATAACTCCTGGATGCAGATAAAATCTATTGATTTGTTCCAAGGTCTGCACCCTTAACCACTATGCTACAGTAACATTGTTATTAGCTGGAAAATGAGAAAATTCAATGCAGGGTAGTTTACAAAGATGTTCAAGATCATTAACGTGGTTGATAGAGGAATAGGATTTTTTCTGACTCCAAATTCTGTGTATTTTGCCTCTCCTGGGTTTTAATTTCAATTTTGCTCCAAAGTATATATAGGACCTTAGGCAACTTACTTTCCCTGAAGTTTGATTTCCACCATGGATCAGAGGTGTTATTACCCTCTCTATTTTCCTCACATAGCACTGATGATGAACTTGGCAAACTACACAATTTCATAATGATGTAAAATTAGTGATATTTTTACTGAATTGATCACACTTTCCATGCTACCAAGTATGATTTAAGATAATGGAAGAGATTCACCTAAGATGATGTAGTTCTATGACTGGTTGCAATTGACATATTCTGCAATTTTCCTGAAAGGATCCAAACCAGGCTCAGAAGTTTCCTCTTCTAATAGTGTCTAGTTTTTGCAGAGCCCCAAGATTTTACATTCAAAGTGAAGTTATTTAAAACATTCCATTTTAACTCTAAGGTGAAAATTTTTAAACTTAACATTTTATATAAAGTATGATACCATCATACTGTGGTGGTTTCTATGATGCTGTGAGACTAGAATTTCAAATAAGAGCAGGGTCACCCATGGTGGACAGGTTGAAGCAGAGCTTCCAGACTAAGACACATTGGGAAAAAAAAACTGGCCAAGGAAAACCTTATGAATAGCAGTGAAACATTGTTAGATATATTATGAATAACCTTGAAACATTTTCTGATATAGTGCCAGGAGATGAACCCTCAGGTTGGAAGACACTCAAAATATGACTGGGGAAGAGCTGCCTTCTCAAAGTAGAGTCGATCTTAATGAAATGGATAGAATAAAACCTCCTGGACCTTTATTTGCTGATGTGACTCAGAAAGAGAAGAAACATCCATTAATAATTAGAACACAGAATGAGCAAATTATGAATCTAGGAAAAGTGAAAGTTGTCAAACATGAAATGGAACACATAAGATTAATATCCTGGCCATTAGTGAGCTGAAATGGACTGGTATTGGCCATTTTGAATCAGACAATCATATAGTCTACTATGCCAGGGATGAGAAATTGAAAAGGAATGACACCGTATTCATCATCAAAAAAGAATATTTCATGATTTGTCTTAAAGCACAATGCTGTCAGTGATGGAATAATATCCATACAACTACAAGAAGACCAGTTAATGATATTAATATTCAAATTTACGCACCAGCCACTAAAGCCAAAGGTGAAGAAATTGAAGATTTTTATTTCTGCAGTCTGAAACTGACCAGACATGGAAACAAGATGTATTAGTTATTATTGGTGATTAGAATGCAAAAGTTAGAAACAAAGAAGAAGCATTGGTAGTTGGAAAATATGGCCTTGGTGATAGAAATGATGCTGGAGATCACATGATAGAATTTTGCAAGACCAATGACTTATTCATTGAAAATACCTTTCTCCAATAACAAATGGTGGTTATACACATGGACCTCGTCAGATGGAATGAATACACAGGAATCAGATTAACTATATCTATGTTTTGAAAGAGGTGATGGAGAAGCTCAATATCTTCAGCTAAAAACAAGGCCAGGAAGTGAATGTGGAATAGACCATATGCAAGTTACATCACCTTTCTTTGAAATGGGCATAAATATCTATCTTTTCCAGTCAGTTGTCCATGTATCTCTCTTTTGATTTTCTTGGCATAAATGCATAAGCACCTCCAGTGCAACAGAATGTAGAACTTGTTCATATGCAAGTTCAAGTTGAAGCTGAAGAAAATTAAAACAAGTTCATGAGAGCCAAAATACAACCTTGATTATATTCTACTAGAATTTAGAGATCATCTGAAGAATAGATTTGATGCACTGAACACCAATGACTGAAGACCAGACAAGTTGTGGCCTAAAATCAAGAACATTATACGTGAAGAAAGCAAAAGATAATTAAAAAGACAGGAAAAGAAGAAAACCCAATAATGGATGTCAAAAGAGACTCTACAAATTGCTCTTGAATGGAGAGTAGCTAAAGAAAATGGAAGAAATGAAAGAGCTGAACAATTTCAAAAGGCAGCTTGAGAAGACAAAGTATTATAATGAAATGTTAAAAAAAAAAAAAAAAAAAACCTTCACTGCTGTCGAGTTAGATTGAACACATAGAGATCTTTCCTTGGGTTTCCGAGGTGGTATCACTACAGAAGTAGATTGCCCAACCTTCCTTCTGAGGAGTGGCTGATTCAAACCGCCAGCCTTCTGGTTAGCAGTCAAATGAATTAAGCACTACTCCATCTGTAGAAAATCAAAACGGACAAAACATGGTCAGCATTTCTCAAGATGAAAGAACAGAAGAAAAAATTCAAGCCTCAAGTTGCAATATTGAAGGATTCTATGGGCAAAATATTGAATAATGCAGGAAGCATCCAAAGAAGGTGGAAAGAATACAGAGTCACTGTACCAAAAATAATTGTTCAATGTTCAACTATTTCAGGAGGTAACATATGATCAAGAACCTATGGTTTGAAGGAAGAAGTCCAAGTTGCACTGATAGAATTGGCAAAAATACAAGGCTTCAGGAATTGAGGGGAT
The DNA here is from genome assembly GCF_000298275.1 of Orycteropus afer afer. Taxonomy (NCBI): domain Eukaryota; kingdom Metazoa; phylum Chordata; class Mammalia; order Tubulidentata; family Orycteropodidae; genus Orycteropus; species Orycteropus afer. The sequence continues at coordinate 52,889 of NW_006921792.1, read as the reverse complement.
GCCCACTGAGACGTTTCAACAAATGGATGAAGCGCTGGAGGTGCTTAGTCATTTATTCCAATAAAGTCAGAAGACAGATACCTGGACAACTGACAGGAAGAGGTAGATATTTGTACCCATTTCAAAGAAAAGTGATGCAACAGAATGTGGAAATTATTGAACAATATCATTAATATCACATGCAAGTGAAGTTTTGCTGAAGATAATTAAAATATGGTTGCAACAGTATATTGACAGGGAACTTCCAGAAATCGAAGCTGGATTCAGAAGAGGATATGAAAAAAGGGATATCACAGTTGACATTAGATGGATCTTGGCTGAAAGCAAAGAATACCAGTAGTATGTTTACTTGTGCTTTATTGACTATGTGAAGCCAGTTGATGATGTGGACTATAACAAATTATGGATAACATTACAAAGAATAGGAATTCCAGAAATGTGCTCATGAGGAAATCTGTACAGGGATCAAGAGGCTGATGTTTAAACAGAACAAGGGATAGTACATGGCTGAAAATCAGGAAGGTTGTGTGTCAGAGTTGTATCATTTCATCATACTAATTTAATCTGTTTGCTGAGAAAATAATCTAAGAAATCAGATTACATAAAGAAGAATGTGGCATCAGTATTGAAGGAAGACTCATTAACAACTTGTGATATGCAGATGACACAACCTTACTTGCTGAAAGTGAAGATTACTTGAAGCAATTACTGATGAAGATCAAAGACTGCAGTCTTCAGTATGGATTGCACCTCAACATAAAGAAAACAAAAATCCTCACAACTCGATCAATAAGCAACATCATGATAAATGGAAAAAAGGACTGAAGTTGTCAGGGATTTCATTTTACTTTGATCCACAACCATTACCCATGGAAGCAGCAATCAAGAAATCAAACATCATATTGCACTGGGCAAATCTGCTACAAAAGATCTCTTTAAAGTCTTAAGAAGCAAAGATGTCACTTTTAAGACTAAGGTGTGCCTAATCCCAAGCATGGTATTTTCAATCCCCTCATATGAACATGAAAGCTAGATAATGAATAAGGAAGACCAAAGAAGAGTGGAAGCTTTTGAATTATGGTGTTGGCAAAGAATAATGAAAATACTATAGATTCCCAATAGAAAGAACAAATATGTCCCAGAAGAAGTACAGCTGGAATGCTCCTTGGAAGCCAGATTTTGTCTCACCTACATTCTCTGGAGAAGGATATCATGCTTGGTAAAGTGGAAGGTCAGTGAAAATGGAGAAGACCCTCAACAATACAGGTTGACACAGTGGCTGCAACAATGGACTCAAGTATAGAAAAGATTGTGAGAATGGCACAGGACCAGTCAGTGTTTCCTTCTGTTGTACACAGGGGTCACTATGAATCAGAGCTGACTCAATGGCACCTACCAACAACAGTGAAGGGTAAGTTGAAGACATTAAACACAAAGGAGTCAAGAACATGGTTTTGTAAATGATGGCTTAGACTCTGGACAGGTGAATATGAGAAAAACTTGTGTACAGATTCTAAACAATGAGAGTTTCCAACAAAACTTCAAAGCCAGCATCAAATAAGTGAACACTGTAGAGTTCTCTGGTTGCTAGCCTAATAGCATCCATAAAGAATCTGCTGTTATTTCAATGCAGTGAATTGCTTGATATGGCTTTTCTAGCCATGGTCTTTGTGTCTCACACCAGATTACTTGGTTGAACTATGCAAATGTAAGGTTCTTATGACCCATCAAGAGGATTGAATGCCTTGTTAGTAATGTAAATAATATACATGGTACCCTTATGGGGGTTGTTGTTGTTGTTGTTATTTGCCGTCGAGTCGGACCTGACTCATAGAGACCCCTCCTTGGGTTTCTGAGACAGTATCACTACGGAAGTAGATGGCCCAACCTTCCTTCCGAGGAGTGGCTGGTGGGTTTGAACTGCCAGCCTTCTGGTTAGCAGTCAAGTGCCTTAGGCACTAAGCTACTTGTGGGGGTAGAACCATCGAAATAAGTTGTAGCGAACCGTAATAGGGGGATTGGTAAGTTTTGTCATTCTGCAAGAATTAGAGTGATGACTCCTAGAGCCAGAAGGGGGATCTCGAGAGAAGATTTGGAGGTGGAGTGGACCAGATAACCTTGCACTGGACATCCTTGGCAGAGAGACATCTCAGATAACCCACTGAGATGATGGGGGTAGCAAAACCAAGATGTATGAAACACAGCTATGGACTTTCCAGCCCAAGGAGCAGGAAAGCTGAGTGCCATTGGGCAGGAGGCTTGCTGTCAGAGTGGGATGCACCCATAGACAGAGCTAAAAGAGCTTTCTAACACTTGCCTGAGCAAGGCAGAGTCCAGGCAAAAAGGCCACGAATCAGAGAGACATGCCTGAGGACATGGCTAATGGAAGACCAACCTAATTGAAGAATTGGATCCTGAGCGTGTTCCCTGAACTTAAATTGCAATCTGTTACTTCCCTAATAAACCTCATAATCGTGAGTATTGTCTGTGAGTTCTGTGGTCATTACCACAAATTACTGAACCCAAAAGAGAAGTAGTGAATGCTGTGGGAGGGACTGTTGGTGTCAGAATTTGTGAAAAAACTGGAAGGTGGTGGCATGTCTGGCCTCATAAGAATAAGCCTTGGGCTGCTGATGGTGATTATATCTCCCCCTTGTGAAGTTAGAGAAGGTCAGAGGAGGATGCCGCCTCCTTGTGCTTCTTGCAATTATATTGTCTGAGCTTACTTAACAGACTGACAGAGTTAAATTCTGTACCACAGCTCTGGGTTCAGTCCCACACAGTATGAAATCAGCTTCCCCTTCCTTTAAAATATCCTGACAATATTTTGCTTCTTCTAGAAATGATACCTATTCTGGGCAGAACAGAACTTTGAGAAAATTCTAAATACTTCTTTGTAATTCATATCTGATAGTGCTCGTCAGGGACCCAAACAAAAGGCCCCAATAATCTCAGGTACCATTACATTACCTAACGTGTTCATTTTTCAAACAAATGTAATCCTACTACAGTATATATATATATATATATATATATATATATATATATATATATATATATATATATATATTTAGTTAGTTAGTTTATCATTCATTCATACACTGAAGTAGTATTTATTTCACTTTTATACTAGGTGTTGAGATACCATGCTGAACAAAACAAAAAATGTCTCTATTCTTATAGGGGAACCAAAGAGTAGGGAAATACATATATTTATACCACAAAGACTTATTTTTAACCAAAAGTGAGGACCTAAACTCTGTGAGTGGGCATATTCTAGAATATTTTATTGATAAAAATTCATTAGTACTTCGTAATTTGTAACTCTAGGTATATCAAAATTAGAGAGAGAGCTCCATAAATGCTTGTGGTTTTAGCTAGGATCAAAGGAAATCATCTTTAGATTGCCTCTTCTTTGTTTAATGCAATCAGATATAATTTGTAGGAATTACATCTGTATTTAGGTACCAGATGTTAAAATTCAAAGATTAAAGGAGACACTTTTATTTTTTCTTTCTTTGCATTTTTAGGTAGACAGCCAAATATCTGAAGATTTTACCTTTTCATGTGGTATTATTGGCAAATAAAATATTATTATATAATCTGGAATTTTAAGGCATAAAATGAAGTATCATCAAAGAAATTCTAAATCACTTGTGAACTAAATGAGGTTTGCTCTTACGTATGGTGGCAACTTGGGGCAATATTGAATTTTAATGTAGAGTTATTTTTTTGTCTCATATATTAAAAAAAAATGACTTCTTTAAGGAAAAGAAAGCTAATTTAAATAACAGTAAGTGACATAATTATGTAAATAGACCTTACATGATAATGCTTTTAAACTTAAAAGAAATGTCTGCCTGTAAAAGTGAATGTCTCTCTCTTAGCCATAGACTTCATGATCCAGTTCAAATTCCATTTCTAATCCCAGTGGACTGAACAAAGGAAATGATTTAAAACAGATTGAATAGTTGATCTATCAGTACCAGTCTCTAAAAGAGAAATGTTAAAATTCCTAGTAACTTTAGGAATTTCTCAATTTATATTTTGACAATTTTCTATGTGCATTTTAAAGCCATATTGACAGGTACATACAGGTTTATGACTGTTACAGCTTCCTAGTGCATTTTTTTTTTTAATTTTATCAAGTATTAACCCTCTTAAAACACAAAAATAATTTTTTCTTATATTTTATATGATAATAATTGTGCCCCAGGGTTCTTTGGCTAAGTATTTGCCTAAAATTCGCGTGTGTGCCTTTTTCTGTAAACTTTTTAATGTCAATCATTAGAAGTGTTTGTTATAAAGAGTGTAAGCTGGATTTCTTCTGACCTATTTAAGAATCGTTGTCTTTTAAAAGGCAGGTTAACCCATTACCATGTATTATGATTACTGGCACATGATGACTAATATCTACTGCCTTCTTTTAAAATGTTTCCTATTTATTATTCATAGATTCATTATTATTCATTCATATTATTTCTTTGATTTTCTTGTAGGAATTGATTGAGTGCACTTTATTCCTTATTTGTTTAATAGTTTGAGAATTTATAAGGATAAGATTATGAATTCTGTTCTTATATTTTATCATATATATATTAGTTTAAAAAATTTAAATCTACTTATTCATATCTCTGAATCTTCTTGAACAATAAAAGATCACTAGAATATTTTCCACATCAATTCACCACTCCCTGCCTTCCATATTAATGTTACCTAATGTTCCAATTTTTAAGGTTTTTGTGTTGTTTTACATACATCAGAAGAGGCCTAATTTATTACTCATTTAGTGTATCATGTTATAAGAATTCCTAAAGTTTATTACTAGCATGTTGAGAATTTATAATCTGGTGACATTGCTTCTGTTGTTTTGTTGACATATTACTTAAATGATGTCCTAGTTGATTAATGGTAAAGATATTTATTCAGTATACACTATGATCAATGAGTGGACATAGACTACAGAAGTGGACAAGATATGAACCATACACTTAAGAAGGCTTTTAAAAATGTATGTATTGGCATTCTTCATTTCAGATAAATTGATAGAAGTATTGTTACCTCCTATAATATTTATAATAACATGCTTATGTCATCTCCTCAGCCAGTGTTTTCACCGAATAGAGGGTGACTGGGGTAAGTGATGGCACAGTTATAACTTAATGGTCTTACTTCTGCCTTAGGAAGTAATATCAATATATGTCCTTTAAGCCAGAGGTAGATAACATACTACGCCCTCAAGCCTTCTACCCTTCCAACCAGGTTTTCATCTTTGAAGGAAGAATTCCAGGACGATCATAACAGCCTGGCTGGTCTCACTGCAGGCTGCTGGAAAGAGTACTTGTGTAATCTTTTTAAACTGGCTCTAATGATTTTCCCGCAAAGGCACCTCCACTGCATCACTGCCAGATGGAAAGTTTAGTAGTAACTTCTCTCCAGTTTGAGCCAGGCCATGGATCCTCTGAGGGCTATACAGTTTAGGCTAGTTGCTTAATTAACAAGTGTTTAACAAATGCCTACTGTGTGTGGAGCACTCTGTGCAATTCTCCTTCTCTCTACCTATTGAAAACCTACTCACATATCAAAGCTTGGCTCCAGTCCCCCTTCCTTTGCTTTTTCTACTGATTCTAAATCATTTTGATACTTTCCTCTGGAAATGATCATCTGACCCATACTATTGGGCATTTTATTGTAATATATTCTCATTATTTGATTTCGTCTTGATGTCTACTGGTAATTGTGACCTTGCTAGCACTACTGTAACCACAAAGACTTAATTTTTCTACTTTATTATCTACTATAACTGAAGATGAACTGGTGATTGCATTATTGTTGCTTAAGACATTATTTTAGAAAATGTGTTCTTTAAAGTGCTTTGAAAAATAGGGGAGATGGTAGTGGTGGTATAGTCAAGTACGTTTGTGGAATGTTCCACACTACCTCCTTATTCACATGATGCAATTGAAAAAAATGAAGATTTTGTGAATTCATGTGTTAAAGAAAAAAAATAACTAGATATTTCCTAAACTTAATTAATTACTATTAGATATAATCTTCAGGAATTTTATCTGAATTTCGGTATCTGAGTTAATAATTCAATATTAGAGGCAGAAATGAGAATTTTACTTTATTTTATTTTTTATATAAAGACAGTTAAATACCTAAAGATATTATCTTTCCTGTAGGTATATTTGCAAATGAAATTTCTCCCCATCAGATATTTTTGAACATCCCTTAAAGCTAGTATTATATGGAACAAATTTGGAGAAGTCTATGTCTGTATTACTGTCAATGTGTATAATCTCATGTCTTTGGCATTTGGAACATTCTAGAACATGTCTAGCAACTTTGTTCAAGCAGTAGGTTAAGTTTTCTTACATGGAGTTTGAAGCTATGATATAAGAAATACAAGGAAAACAAGAACAACATCTGTAACCCAATGATAGTCAGGGTCCATTCAGTTGATCAGATTATCTCTATCAGAGACTTCTTCCTAAATAGGAAGGAATAGTCATTTGGTCAAAACTGCCTGAGTAACAGCTCCCAAGAGAGAGCCTTCCAATAAACTCTGAAGACATGAAACCAGACAGTTGTGGTTTTTTTTTTTTTTTCCTGCTGCTGTTTTTTTGTCACCAGACCACAAATACAAATAAGTCCACAAAATTTAGTCCCACTGGATCATTCTATAACTGAAAAGTCAGAAGGGAGAAAATTACTACAGTAGAAGTAGTATTTCCCCAATGGTAAATTTCTCAAATAAATGATCACATTAGCTAGGAAAATATTCAGTAAACTAAGGATCTTGTCAGATTATAAATAATGTTATCAAGCTGCTGATGTGGCAAGTCAATGATTACAAATGGTTATCTATGACTACATTTAATACATAGGAATCTCTGTTATACTACTTGGGTTACTAACATTTTAGATATTCATCATTTTAAAATTTCTTATTTAAAAATTAGAATTATTAAAAAAATGTTTTAATAAAAAATTAAATTTTGTTTAATAATTTAGAATTATTAAAAAAATTGCAAGATAGTACATAATGTCCGTTACATCTCATGTAATTTCACCTACTGAAAATATTTTACATAACCATAGTACAATTATGTAAATCTTCTAGCCTAGTCTCATTCCCCTATTCTTTCCACCCTATTCCCAATATCCCCTGTATGGAACCATTCTCATTCATTTCTAGTTGTTAATACCTGAATAACTTTTCACACAAATGAGCAGATACATTCATATTGTCTTCTATACAAGGCTGGCTGCATATTGTAGACACTCTTTTACACTTCGCTTTTTTCACTTAGAAATACATCCTAAAAATTGTTTCATATCATCAGTTGAGATCATCCTCATTCATTTTTACAGTGGCATGTGATGTATCCAACATACTTAAGTGTCTATACATACACACTGAGGTTAACTATTTTTATTCATTGACAGTAACGACTACATACATTCAAATCAAGGTAAATTGCCACATGACTTAGTGCCTTTTTTTTTTTTTTTTTTTAAATCTCCCTTCTCACTTCATGATTCAGGCAAATGTATATCTCTTGCTCAACCTCATGCACATGCTCTGGCTAGTGTCTATCACCCCCTTCCTGTTACTTCTTGCTGGAGTTGGCTTCTATTTCATCTGATGATTTCATGTTTGAATTTGAATCATTAGTTTTTGTTTCTCTTATGCCCTCTGTCTTGCCCTGAGCACTTTTCATCATGACCGATCCCACTTTGGCAACACTATTTCACCCAGCGTCTGTGCCAGTTTCACAGTAAACTCTGCTGGCCACAGTGGTCCTGCTTATACAAGTACACCTTGTCTAGCTGGGTCGAATTCAGCTGACACTACTCCAAATTCTATCTTTTGTCTCTGTCTTCCCTGGTGCACTTACTTATTCTTAACAAAATACCTGGGATGCTGTCCAATTTGCAGAATAAATCTGGGCTTTAGAATTTAGTACATCTTCTTTTTAAGGAGGATTACTTCTTTTTGACTATCTTTCTTTCTGCAATGCTTTTACTCTGACTATTCATTTAGGACACTGTTAAAGCAGCTCCTTGGCAAAATTCATCCATTTATAGTAAATGTTTTCACTTCATGAAAACCTGCTGAAACGGAAAGTATTTTGAAAGTAAATGAAACATAGACTATTTTTGAAGACTATGCATGGGTAGACTCAGTAAATGTTGATAGCTTGAAAATTCCTGGTATTTTAAATGAGAGAGGGGAAGAAAAAAAAAATTACAGTTCTGTGCCAGAAAGTCCTCAGACTCACGTATTTTGTCTCATTTTTACAGGGACAGTGATTAAGACTCTGATCCATTGTCTCAGTTTAAGCCCAGAAAACCAAACTCACTACCCACTGCCACCTAATCAATTCTTGATTCATAGTGACACTGTAGTACAGAATAGAACTGCTCCATAGGGTTTCCAAAGCTGTAAATCTTTATGGAAACAGCTTGCCACATCTTTCTCCCATGGAGTGGGCTGGTGGGTTCAAACCAATTACCCTTTGGTTAACAGCTGAGTACTTTAACTGCTGTGTTACCAGGGCTCTCAGTGAGTCTAATTGATCTGGAAAACAAGTGTTCTAATGAACCAAAAAAACACTGAACCTTAAAAATAAAAATTCAGGTGTGATATCTCTGTTTAACTCTCTTCTCACTAAAATGTATGATATTCATTCCTTTTTTTCTGTTGACCAACACACCAGTTTAGACATCAGACTTTGAGCTATATAAAGAGCAGGTATCATCTATTAAAAGAAATAAGTGGAAAACATGTACAGTGAATATTAGTGATAAAACAAACCATTTCATTATTCACATGCAATTTGAGCTTTTTTACTACTGTCTCATCTTTAGCAGAAATCAATTTGACTCTCTCCCATCAATAGAACATCTCCTAGATGAACCCCTGAGGTGGGTATATAAAGAGTATCTGATTTTTTCATTAATGCAAAGCTATTAAAGCCATAAATAGGGTTTAACAGCATTCAAGATTCATTGCAGAAGGGCTTGTCTTGCAAAGCAGTACACAGAAAAAAAAAAAGGACAATTTCCTATTAAATATGGCATTTAAAGGTGGGAGGTGATCTGAAAATTGTAGCATGGAAATGCAGGTTCTAGAGATGAAAATGGCGCACTAGTGGTTAGGGCTGAAAAAATTAAGTTGTTTTTTTTTTTCAGATCAAGCTTAATTTTGCTTGCATTATAAATGCATACACACATATTTGCTACTCTAAAAATATGCTGTGTATATTTACTTGCTACAGATGTCTGATGAGTCACTGCACAGTATGTTTGGATAGGTGAAAATGATTTGAACATCTAATGGGATTACAACTAAAATAAATATAGTATTTAAAAAAAATAAATTATGGAGTTTAAACATCTAGAGACATTTTAAGGTTAACTTTACCTAGTTGATGGACAGGGTATCCATGATCATCCTTTTGTGCTCTACATTTCTCTCTATTTCAGATCCTCATCTAAAACAGAGCAGATGATGGCTTGTTTTAAGTAATTTCTAAGATAACCCTGTCTTTCCTCCAGTTGTAAACTCTCGAGTGTCTGGGGTTCATACCCATTATCAGTAGATAATCATCTACATGGTATATAGAGATCAGAGATATTTTTGTGAAATGTGAGATTCTGAATTGGATGGGAAAAATTATAAACTGTGGAATTTAATGACATACATAATATGAGCAGTCATTTAGTTCAAAAGTAGTCAATTCCCCTACAACAGTCCTGATGGATGGATGACCAGCATTGTGTGAGCAGTTTTTTATAGGACAATATAGTCTATCATTTAATTGTTTGATATTCTGAATTATTAGGAATTTATTTAATTTTAGCTACTCTTTCTCTCTGGTTTCATAGGTTAATCCTCTATCTCCCCTCTGGAGCCCCTGGACCAAACTCAATATAGTTTTCTATAGGCCAGGCTATAAATATGTGAAGACAATCATCATATTTTTCCTAAATCTTCTCTGTGTTGAAAATACCCAATTCTTTAACCAGTTCTCACATAATACAGTTATCCGACTTTCCCTTCTTTTTCTAGGTCTTACAGATACATGGAAGCAAGGTGCCTGAACAAGCTTTTAGCATTGTTAACAACTCCTTTCTCACTTACTGGCTCTGCTCACCCTTGGTCTGACTTCCAAAGGCACCCTGCCTCAGAAACTTTACCATCAGTCCAATTTTAGCATACCACCTGTACCCTAATTTCACATACTTCCAAAGGCCACTTTTCCTAGGGTATCTGGTTCACTTTATCTCGAAAAAGCCAGCTATAGCACATGTTATGCTTGATCTAACTCCCATAAAGTTCAGCTCTGGCGAGTCATAGGCCTAAAAAGGTGGTCTGGATATAGAGCCTAAGTTAACATTAGATTCTTATGATTCTATCAACTGTTGTTGTTATGTGCCGTGGAGTCGGACCCGACTCATAGGACCCCTCCTTGGGAGCTCTGGTAGCATAGTGCCTAAGGCACTTGACTGCTAACCAGAAGGCTGGCGGTTGAAACCCACCAGCCACGCCTTGGAAGGAAGATGGGGCACTCTACTTCCGTAGTGATACTGCCTCAGCAACCTAAGGAGGGGTCATTATGAGTTGAGTCCAACTCGATGGCACATAACAACAACAACAACACTATGGAAGTAGATCGCCTCTTCTTCCTTCCAAGTAGTGGCTGGTGGGTTTGAACTGTTGTTGTTGTTGTTATGTGCTGTCCAGTCGGACCAGACTCATAACGACCCTCCTTAGGTTTCCGAGGCAGTATCACTATGGAAGTATCCTTCTGAGGAGTGGCTAGTGGGTTTGAACCACCAGCCTTCTGGTTAGCAGTCAAGTGCCTTAGCCACTACGCTACCAGAGCTCCCAAGTTTGAACTACACCTAACTAAAGTGACCAACTTTAACTTTTTTTGCTGTTGAGAATGTATTCATAGTACAAATTTACTTCAAAAGCAAACATGTACTCAAAAAATAAAATAAATTTAAAAAAAAATAGAGTCCTCATCTTCATTATCACTATACAAACACATTACTATTTGAAACGTAAGATTAAAAATATCAAGAATCCAACTTAAATTTTACAGTGCTCAAGTTAGAAAATAAATCTTAATTTTCTTTTGTTTTTTGGGGGGATAAAAGAATTAACAAATCTCAGATATCATAGAGTTTTGCTGTTTTGGTTTCTCCTTTGAATATAGAAATAGTTATTTTAATAAATACAAATAAGACCTATGAATACAGAGCATGAAAAAAATGAGGAAAAAATATATATAGTTCAAGTTCCGATGAAATATAAACACTGTACAATATTGTTATATGTATCACCTTTCCTCAGCTAATATTCTCCTTCTAGATATCTAGGTTGTAAGACCCTTTAGCACTGATGCCTGGAGCATGTACATCATCTTTAACAATTGAAGAGATTAAGCCTATTCAGAACCTTACTGAGTACTTTGTTTAATACCTACATTATAGTATAGTGAAATGTTTATCTCCTCTATTAGGTGTAAACAACTCGAAGACACGGAACATGAGTTTATCTTCAACACAAGAACAGTTTATTTTACATGATATAGGGAAAACCTGGGATTTAAGCAAATTTAGTTTCAATAAGTAATGGTTTGCAAAAAATAAGTAAGTAAATAATTGATAGAACTACTTGAGTTTAGTATATATGAGTGCACATGAATTTGAGGAAAATCTTCATTAAGCTGAAGAAAGACTTAGTCTTTTCTCTAAACCTAACACATTTAGACATATGTCAAGTCTGGAACACAATACAAAGGGAAAAAAAAAAAAAAAAGTTCATGGGCCTCTAGTGGCAACATGAAATTTAGAGTTTTAAGAATTAGAATTTCAGTGAAAAATTGAACTGTAAGTTGCCAGTCAGAGAATGACATTTTCGTAAATTAGGGTTATCAGAAGCTGCTGGAATTTTTACAACTGTCTTATTTGAAACCAGAAGAAATTTCTATAGTGGTCATGTTGATTATGCTGGGGCAAATCTGAAGACTCCCAATGTGTTTTAAGTCTTCTTTGAATGAACAGTGATAAAACTGAGTAATTCTTTTTGTACGTTTAAAGGAAATATATCTATATTTGTATGTTTATTCTTCTTTAGTGGTTCCAAAATGTTCCCCTTTCTCTGTAGTTAAGCTTACATATATATCACTTTGTTTCTACACTTTTTCTATGACCAAAATCACAAACTTGTTGCTGTTGAGTCAATTATGACTCATAGTGATCCTATAAGACTGAGTAGAACTGCCTCATAGGATTTGCAGGCTTTATCTTTACAATCCTTTTCTGAGTGGCTAGTGGAATTGAGCCCTCAACCTTTCAGTTAAAAGCTGAAAGCTTAACATCCTGGCTCGTTCATTTTACCTATGTTACAAAAATCTTAAAATAAAACTTTCAGTTTGATAGAGATAGATTTTAACTGAAACTGCAACAAAGGAATAAGAAATAACAATAATGACAAAGTCCATAGGAAAAAGAAAAATAACTATTTTTTTATTTACTTTGAATATGCATTAGCTTTGAAAAGTTCATGCCTAGATGAAGCCCAATTTACTGGAATTTGCTAAATATTATTGGGCTTTTATCTTTTACCATTCAGGTATATAGAAAGAATATTCAGAAACTATAATAAAGATTATGATTTCAAATATTATATAAAATAGTTTATTAAAATACAAACATTTTACCAAAAAAAAAAATGGGAAAAATAAGGATGTTTCCTATGAGATGCAACAAATTATTGGGAAATAATGTTGTTGTTATATGCCGTTGAGTCGGACCCGACTCATAGCGACCCCTCCTTGGGTTTCCGAGGCAGTATCACTATGGAAGTAGATTGCCCCATCTTCTTTCCAAGGAGTGGCTGGTGGGTTTGAACCGCCAGCTTTCTGTTTAGCAGTCAAGTGCCTTAGGCACTATGCTACCAGAGAGGGAATTTTTATTTGGCTATAATTTCTCTGATCATATCAACCAGAGCTCATCTCATTTGACACACTCTTTTTTTTTTTAATTTTTAATTGTGGCATAAATAAATGAAACAAAACATTTGCCAATTCATCAAGTTTACATATATAACTCATGGCATTGTTACCATTCATCATGTTGCATAATCATCATTGCTATCCTTTTCCATTTTGTTCCAACACCATTAACAAAAACTCAGTGCTTCCTAAGTAATGGCTTCTATTGAATTTTGGTCTCTATATATTTGCCTAAGGGTCTCTGGTGGCACAGTGGGTAAGGCATTTGGCTGCTAATCAGAAAGTCATAGGTTCAAACCCACCAGTTGTTCTGCAAGACAAAGATGAGGCAATCTGCTTCTGTAGAGATTTGCAGCCTTGGAAACCCAATGGATGTCACTGTAAGTTCAAATTAACTAGATTGCAGTGGATTTGGTTTGGTTTCATATATTTGCCTATGTCATATAAGCAAGATCATAGAACATTGTGTGTGTGTGTGAGAGAGAGAGAGAGAGAGAGAGAGAGAGACTAGAATTTCACTCAGAACAATTTTTTCAAGCTTCAGCTATGTTGTGGCAAGTATGAAGACTTCATTTCTCCTTATGGTGGAGCATGCATATACCACATTTTGTTTATCCATTCATCTGTTGATTGGCATTTCAGTTGTTTCCACATTTTGGCTGTTGTGAATAGTGCTGCAATGAACACTGGTATACAAGTACATTCTTGTTTTTAAACCTCTGCTAGGTGGATTTTAAAGGAAATGGTCAGCATTGTTCATCATCACTGATAACCAATTACTGTCTAGTTAATTCTGATTCATAGTCACTCTATAGGATGGAGTAGAACTGCCTCATAGGTTTTCCAAAGCAGTATATCTTTATGGAAGCAGACTGCCACATCTTTCTCCCGCAGAGTGGGTTTAAACCATTGAGCTTTTGGTTAGTAGCCAAGTGTTTGACCACTCACCACCAGGGCTTCTTTCATCACTGATACTCGTGCTTAAGTTTTCACTGGCAAGGGGAATCTAGGCCATCAGTCTCAACATGGTTGGCAGTAAATCTACTACCCATTTCCTGAAATAACATAACAACACAGAGACCAGAAGTTGTAGTAATACTTACAAGGACCAGAGCCTCTGACCAATCAGAGGAAACATTACCTATGAGTCACACCTGTTGTTGTTGTTGTTATGTGCCGTCGAGTCGGACCTGACTCATAGGGACCCCTTCTTGGGTTTCTGAGGCAGTATCATTATGGAAGTAGATTGCCCAACCTTCCTTCTGAGGAGTGGCTGGTGGGTTTGAACCCACCTGGCTAGACCTGCCTGGGAGTCTCAGAGTGTTTGCCACAGGGTCTTTGGTCCTGCTTGAAGCAACGAACTGCCTTTCATTTTCTTGGGTAACAGGGCTCCATGTACATTAAATAGGAAAGAACAGATTGAAATGATAACCACTGAGCTGTCACAAAATAAATTTAAAAGTAAGTAAACATATCAACAAAACAGCACATTACTTGGGAATGGAATGCTTAGCACATTTGCACTTGCAGAAACTCCCCATTGAGCCCTGTTATCTCTGTTACCATATAGACTGTCTATCCCAGTCTTCATTCTATGGACTTCAATTATCTTATTTTTCTAAATATGAATAGTCTTTTCCCTTAAGTCATATTCTGATGGACAGCTCTGTTCTGACACCCCTTTGTCTCTTCCCTAGACAGATGTTCTTGCTTGTGAGGTGGCTGAGAGAGATTTTTTTTCCAAGTCAGAACTGTTAAAGCATACAGTGTTCCTTCTCTTGGCCTCTCCCCTGAAACCTTTAAATCTCTAAGCAACAATAGGCTCAGCTGACAGGCCTGTTCTGAGACATTTAAGAGGATTTTAGAAAAGACTTGGCTTTTGTTTGTTGTTTGTTGATATTTGGAATAAGGGGAGAGTATATCAAGCCTGACAAACAAAAGGTTTCAGAGCTCGCTTTGAGAATGGGGCTGCTGATTAGGACGCTTCCATCTCATTTTACTCACTGGATCATCACTAACGTTACACCCCAGAGCTTGCCAAATTGTGGTATATGTCTCAGTAGAAAGGAAATAAAGGGAAGTAAATGACCAACAATTTATCCTGTACTTGTATTGCTGTTATTCTTAGTTGCCTTGGAGTCAGTTCTGACTCATAGTGATCCCATGTGTGCAGCACAGAACAGCTCCCTAGAGTTTTTAAGACTATTGTGACCTTGAAGAAGCAAATCACCAGGACTGTATTCTGAGGCACTTCTCAGTGGGTTTGAACTACAACCCTTCAACTAGTGGTTGAGCACTTAACTGTTTGTGCCACCCAGAGATTCTTGTACTTGTTAAAGTCATTCAAGTTATTTTAAACAAATAAACATGTTTCTATTGTTACCACATGTCATAAAAAGATAAAATGGGAATTACATGTAGTTGCATAAAAATGGTGTATTAATGCATTTATATTTTATATATCTATAATATTTCATCCATTGAGATACAATAACACATTTAAAACTCAGGCAAATGTCTCATGTTTTTTTCAGAGGAAGCATGAAGTTAGAATTGACTTTAATAACATGGAAGGAATTGGTGTTGGGGATGGGAGGCATAAGGAAGAGTAATGACTCAACAGACAGCTGGCTTAAACAACAAGATGTATGATGGTACAAATTAGGGGAAGGGGGCAGTACATTAAGAGTTTGAAAATTTGGTTTGAGCTCCCTATAATATAGGCAAGAAGACATGTCAAGTGATAATTGATATATATATATATATATATGAAGTTAGACCTTAGTAGAATTTTTTGATAAGGATGTAAATTGGAAGTTCTTGTTGTTGTTGTTGGCTGTCATAAAGTCAACCCCTGACTCACAAAACCACCATACACAATGGAATGAAACACTGTTCAGTACTATGCCATCCCCATGATCAATTGTGGATCAGACTGTTGTGATTCATAGAGTTTATACTGGCTGATTTTTGAACTCTCCAGGCTTTTCTTCCTAATTTGTTTTAGTCTGGAAACTGCAGTGAAACCTGTTCAGCATCATATCAACCTGCAAGCCTCTGCTGACAGATGGGTGGTGGCTGCAAATGAGGTAGCATTGACCAGAAATTAAACTGAGGTCTCCAGAAAGGCAGGTGAAAATTCTACCACTGAACCATCATTCCTCCCTTGGAAATTGTTAGCATAGAGAAAGCACTTGAAGTGATTGGATTGAATAACATATCTAGAGGAAACATATAGAGGAAAAGAAAGAATATATGACCACAGTATAACCTGGGAGGTTGCAATTTCAGTTTACAATTGTAATGGCAATATATATTATTTGAATTCTTACATTGTATTCCACCACTTGTCTGTCAGTCTGTCGTACTGTGGTGGCTTGCGTGTTGCTGTAAGGCTGGAGGCTATGCCACCAGTATTTCAAATAACAGCAGGGTCACGCATGGTGGACAGGTCTCTGGTAGAGCTTCCAGATTAAGGCAGACTTGGAAAAAGGAAGGAGCCATCCACTTCTCAAAGTATTGGCTAGTGAAAACCTTATGAATAGTAATGAAACACTGATAAATAACTGGAAATCTTTACGAATAGCTCTGAAACATTGTCTGATGTAGTGTCAGAAGATGAGCCCCTCGGGTTGGAAGGCACTCAAAATATGACTGGAAAAGAGCTGCCTCCTCAAGATAGAATGGACTTTAATAACATGGAAGGAGTAAAGCTTTCAGGACCTCCATTTGCTGATGGGGCATGACTTGAAATGAGAAGAAACAGCTACAAACATCTATTACTAACTGGAACATGAAATGTACAAAGTGTGAATCTAGGAAAATTGGAATTTGTCAAAAATGAAATAGAACACATAAAGATCAATATCTTAGGCATAGTGAGATGAAATGGACTGGTTTCGATCATTCTGAAACAGACAACCATCTGATCTACTATGTTGGGAAAGACAAATTGAACAGCAACAGCATGGCATTTATCATCAAAAGAATGTTTCAAGATCTTTCCTGAAGTACAAGGCTGTCAGTGACAGAATAACATCCATACACCTATAAGAAACACCAGTTATTATCTATTATTATTCAAATTTATACACCAACCACCAAACCCAAAGATGAGGAAATTGAAGATTTTTACCAGCTTTTGCAGTCTGAAATTGATCAAACATTCAATCAAGATGTGTTGATGATTACTCGTGATGGTAATGGAAACAAAGAAGAATCACCAGTAGATGGAAAACATGGCCTCGGTGATAGAAATGACACTGGAGATTGCCTGATAGAATTTTGCAAGACCAACAACTTATTCATTACAAATACCTTTTTTCAACAACTTAAATGGAGGCTATGCACGTAGACTTCAGCAGATAGAGTATACAGGAATCAGATTGCCTACACTTGTGGAAAGAGGCTATGGAGAAGCACAATATCTTCAGCCAAAACAAGTCCAGGAGCTGACTGTGGAACAGACCGTCAATTGCTCATATGCAAGTTCAAGTTGAAGCTGAAGACAATTAAAACCAGTGCACATGAGCCAACATCTGACCTGCGTTATATCCCACCTAAATTTAGAGACCATCTGAGGAGTAGATTTGACACATTGAACACCAATGATCAAAAACCAGAGGAATTATGGGATGATATTGAGGACATCATACATGAAGAAAACAAAAGGCCATTAAAAGACAGGGAAGGAAGAAAAGACCAAAGTGGATG
>NW_006921792.1:0-3483 GCF_000298275.1 Orycteropus afer afer | reverse complement strand
ATCATATACAAAAATATTTTGTTGGTGGACTATAAACTACATGTCAAAGATCACATTTCATAAAATTCAGAAAGTGATATTGAAGAATATTTATATGACCCATGATACAGCATTTTGTAAACAATGGATAAATCACAAAAGAGAAAGTGAGATGTTAATTTGACTAATATAAAGATGCTTTTCTCAAAAACCAGGACAAAGGGGATGAGATACACAAGGGAATAATTGAAAAATATAGAGAAAAAAGCTAATACCTACAAGTATCGAGCGCTCTTTTGAATTAAGAAAGTAAAAGAAAATCATTCTAGTAGAAGAAAAAGCAAAAGAGATTAATGTTATAGTTGTTGGTAAGTGTCATCAAGTCTGCTCCCACTCATAGCAACCCCATGTACAACAGAACAAAATACTGCCCAGTCCTGCACCAGTCTCACAGTCCTGGCTATGCTGAGCCCATCATTGCACCCACTGTATCAATCCATGTTGTTGAGGGCCTTCCCCTTTTTGCTGACCCTCCACTTTACCAAGCATGATATCCTTTCCAGAGAATGGTCCCTTCTGACAACACGACCAAAGTAGGTGAGACGAGGTCTGGCTGTTCTCACTACCAAGGAGCTTTGTGGCTGCACTTCTTCCAGGACTGATTGTTAGTCCTTCTGGCAGTCTATGATAGTTTCAGTATTCTTGCTAATACCACAACTCAAAAGCATCAACTTTTCTTTGGTTTTCCTTATTCATGTTCCAGCTTTCATATGCATATGAGACAATTGAAAATAGCATGGTTTGGGTTAGGCACACCTTAGTCTTCAAAGAGACATCTTTGCTCTTCAGCACTTTAAAGAGGTCTTTTGTAACAGATTTGCCCAGTGCAATCTGACATCTCCTTTCTTGACTGCTGCTTCCATTGGTGTTGACTGTGGGAGTAAGTAATATGAAATCTTTGACAACTTCAATCCTTTCCCCATTTATCATGATGCTGCTTATTGGTCCAGTTGTGAGGATTTTTATTTCTTTATTTTGAGGTGTAATCCGTACTGCAGACTATAGTCTTTAATCTTCATCAGTAAGTGCTTCAAGTCATCTTCACTTTTAGCAAGCAAGGTTGTGTAGTCTGCATATCGCAGATTGTTAATGAGTCTTCCTCCAATCCTGATACCATTTTCATCTTCACATAGTCCAGCTTCTCAGAATATTTTCTCAGCACACAGACCGAGTAAGTACAGTGAAGGGATAAACTCTGATATGCTCCCTTCCTGATTTTAAATCATGATATTCCCTTGTTCTGTTCGATAGCCTCCTGGTCTGTGCACAGATTTCACATGAGCACAACTAAGTGTTCTGTAGTTCCCATTCTTCTCAATGTTACCCATAATTTGTTATGATCCACATAGTCGGATACTTTTACATAGTCAATAAAACAGAAGTGAACATCTTTCTGGTATTCATTATTTTCAGCCAAGCTCCATCTGACATCATCAATGATATCCCTTGTCCCATGTCCTCTTCTGAATCCTGCACGCATTACTGGAAGTTCTCTATCAATATACTGATGCTACCATATTTGAATTATCTTCAGCAAGATTTTACTTGTGTGTGATATTAATGATATTGTTCAGTTATTTCCACTTTTTGTTGTATCATCTTTCTTAGGAATGGGTAAAAATATGGATCTCTTCCAGGCAGTTGGCCAGGTAGCTGTCATCCAAATTTCTTGGTATACGCAAATAAATGCCTCCAGTACAGCATTGATTTGTTGAAACATCTCAGTGGGTATTCCATAAATTCCTGGAGCCTTATTTTTCATGAATACCTTCAGTGTAGCTTTAACTTCTTCCTTCAATGCCATGGATTATTGATCCTATGCCACCTGAAATAGATGAACATCAACTAATTCTTTTTGGTACAGTGATTCTGTGTATTCCATCATCTTTTGATGTTTCCTGCATCATTCAATATTTTGTCCATAGAATGTTTCAATATTGCAACTCAAGGGTTGAATTTTTTCTTCAGTTCTTTCAGTTTGAGAAATGCTGAGCATGTTCTTCCACTTTGGTTTGCTAACTCCAGGTTTTTGCACATTTCATTATAATAACTGACTTTGTCTTCTCAAGCTGCTCTTTGAAATCTTCCATTTAGCTCTTCTATATTGTCATTTTTTCCATTTGCTTTGACTATTCCTTGTTTAAGAGCAAGCTTCTGTTATCCATTTTGGTCTTTGCTTCCTTACCTGTCTTTTTAATGACTTTATTTTCTTCATGTATGATGTTCTTGATGTCATCCAGCAATTCATCTGGTTTTCGATCATGGTTGTTCAAAGTATCAAATCTGTTCTTTAGATGGTCTCTAAATTCAGATGGGATGTAATCAGGTCATATTCTTGCTCTTGTGAACTTGTTTTAATTGTCTTCAGCTTCAACCTAAACTTGCATATGAAAAATTGATGATCTGTGTCACAGCCAGCTCTTGGCCTTGTTATGGCTGAAGATATTGGGCTTCTTCATCTCCTCTTTCCACAGATGTAGTCAATTTGATTCCTGTGTACTCCATCTGGCGAAGTCCACATGAAATTGTTAAAAAAAGGTATTTGGAAAGAATAAGTTGTTGGTCTTAAAAATTCTATCATGCGATCTCTGGTGTCATTTCTATCACCAAGGCCATATTTTCCTACTAGTGGTCATTCTTCTTTGTTTCCAACTTTTGCATTCCAATCACAAGTAATAATCAACATATTTTGATTGCATGTTTGGTCAATTTCATACTGCAGAAGTTGGTAAAAATCTTCAATTTCCTCATCTTTGCCTTTGGTTTATTGGTCTGTAAATTTAAATAGTAGTATTAACTGGTGTTCTTTGTAGGTGTATGGATAGTATTCTATCATTGACAGCACTGTATTTCAGATAGATCTTGAAACATTTTTTGTGACAAACATTTTTTGTGATGACAAATGCTATGCCATTCCACTTCAATTTTGTCATTCTGGCATAGTAGATATATGGTTGTCTGATTTAAAATGGCCCAAACCAGTCCATTTCAGCTCAGTAAGGCCTAGGGTATCAATCTCTAGGTATTCCATTTCATTTTTGAAAAGTTCCGATTTTCCTAGATTCATACTTCATACATTCTATGTTCTGATTATTAATGGATGGTTGCATCTTTTATTTATCTATCTATCTATCTATCTATTTATTTATTTATCGTGAGTTGGGTGAAGATTTGCAGAACACATTCACTTTCCATACAGCAGTTCACATATACTTTGTCTCATGATATTGACCACAGTTTACCACAATGCACCAGCTCCCCTCTTACTTCCTCCCCATAGTTACCTCTTCCCTGTGTCCATCCCTCCATGGACTCCTGCCCCCTGAGCTGTCTCCCTGTGCATAAGCGCCCTTCTTTCTCCCATGATTGTTCTCTCCAAGGTGAGCATCTACATGAGGTAAATGTTCAACTCATATGCCTGTCTTTTGTTTGGCTGGAAACCAC
>NW_006921791.1:6420249-6420881 GCF_000298275.1 Orycteropus afer afer | reverse complement strand
TCATAATCGGAATATGGAATGTATGAAGTATGAATCTAGGAAAATTGGAAGTTGTCAAAAATGAAATGGAATGCTTAAAGATTGATATTCTAGGCATTAGTGAGCTGAAATGGACTGGTTTTGGCCATTTTGAATCAGACAACCACATGATTTCCTATGATGGCAATAACAGATTGAAGAGGAATGGTGTGACATTCATCATCACAAAGGATGTTTCAAGATTTGTCCTGAAGTACAATGCTGTTCGTGATAGGATAATATTCATATATCTATAAGGAAGACCCGTTAACACTACTTTTATTCAAATTTATGCACCAACCACTAAAGCTAAAGATGAGGATATTGAAGATTTTTTATCAACCTCTGTAGTCGGAAATTGACTGAACGTGCAATCAAGATGTGTTGCTTATCACTGGTGATTGGAATGCAAAAGTTAGAAACAAAGAAGAATCACCAGTTGTTGGAAAATTTGGCCTTGGTGATAGAAATACTGCTGGTGATTGCGTGATAGAATTTTGCAAGACTAATGATTTATTCATTGCAAATACCATATTTCAACAACACAAATGGCAGTTATACATGTGGACTTTGCCAGATGGAGTACATTGGAATCAGATTGACTACATCTGTGG
>NW_006921791.1:6406586-6418639 GCF_000298275.1 Orycteropus afer afer | reverse complement strand
CTTGCTGAAAGTGAGGATGATTTGAAGTACTTACTGATGAAGATTGAATAATACAGTCTGCAGTATGGATTATATCTCAATATAAAGAAAACAAAAATCCTCACAACTGGACCTATAAGCCACATCACGATAAATGGAGAAAAGATTGAAATTGTCAAAGACTTCATATTGCTTGATTCTACGATTGACGCAAATGGAAGCAGCAGTCAGGGACATCAGCCAAGGTATAGCACTGGGCAAACTGGCTGCAAAGGACCTCTTTCAAGTGCTGAAGAGCAAAGATGTCTACTTGAGGACTAAGGTGCGCCTGACACAAGCCCTGGTATTATCAATTGCCTCATATGCATGTGAGAGCTGGACAATGAATAAGGAAGACCGAAGAAGAGTTGATGCTTTTGAGCTGTGGTGTTGGCAAAGAATGCTGAGAGTACCGTGGACTGCTAAAAGAACTAACAGGTCTGTTCTGGAAGAAGTGCAGCCAGAATGTTCCTTGGAGGCAAGAATGGCCAGACTTCGTCTCACATACTTTGGTCATGTTGTCAGCAGGGACCATTCCCTGGAGAAGGATGTCTTGCTTGGTGGAGGGTCGAGGAAAGAGGGGAAGGCCTTCAAAGAGATGGATTGACACGGTGGCTGTGATGATGGGCTCAAGTATATCAGGGATCATGGAGCTGGCGCAGGATCGGGCAGTGTTTCATTCTGCTGTGCATGGGACCGCTATGAGTTGGAGATGACTCGACAGCACCTAACAACAGCAACACTTTCTCCTACTCTTGTGACAAGAGTATTGTGTTGGGGAATAGGGGTGCATCACTACGTGTTGGCCTGGCTCGTGATTCTTCCAAGTCAGGAGCCAAAGAACCAGGAAATGGCTTAGGTAAGCCTGGATAACACCCACAACCAGTCCCTCCTTTCTTTTTCAATATCCTGAACTAACTTTTGAAATTCTTATTATATACAAAATTTGGGAGTAACTTCTGGGAGGGGGCACCCAGGCCTGGTGTCCCCCACATCCTTCTTCAGGATTACTACTCTTATTTAAGGAGACCTTTCAAATGAAATGCATTTTTATTCACTTTAATTTAAAAAAAAAAAAAAAACAGGTCAAAACACTATACAAGAGACAAACAAACCACACAGTATTTTTTAGCACAGTATTTTGGGCACGTGTGCTCAGGTATTGGATGAGAACTGATTTGAAATCCACAGAGAAATGAGCCTTCTGCCTAAATTATGCATATAAGGTGTCAGTGCACTCCTGGGAAAGGCATCAAGGGGCTGAAAAAGCTCCTAGATTGCAGCCATAGAGAACCAATTGGTAGGTACCCTTGGACCCGTCACTAAACTCTCTCTCAGTTTTATTTCTCAGCCCTCAAAATGATGATAACAATTCTACATGACCAATTGTTTTGAAGAGTAAATGAGATAATGGATGTAACCAAAACAAACAAAAAACCCAAACCCACTGCCATCCAGTTGATTCTTACTCATAGCGACCCCCAATGGGTTTCCAAGACAGTATATATTCAAGGAAGTAGATTGTGCAGTCTTGCTTCCTCGGAGTGGCTGGTGGGTTTGAACTACCAACCTTCTGGTTAGCACTCCAGAGATGCCTTAAGCACTGTGCTATCAGAGCTCCTTGATGGGTGTAAAGGATTTAGAAAATGGAAGTCTTTAATAAAAGTACTTATGCCGTTGCTGGGGAGAGAGAACCCCACCCCCCCTAGGCAGCAGGAAGCAGAAAAAAACAAGGTGACTACTGGATACAGGTAAAGGGGGCAGAGAAAGGCCCTACCCCGCAGGCAGACCTTGATCTTACTCTTATTTGAAGAGGCTAGAAACTCACTGGCCCGTTCCCCTATTCGGGGCTAAGCTGCTAGAGACTGACTTAACCGAGACTAGAAAAAGGGTAGAAGGGAGGGCATCACCTGGGAACTTGTGTGCAGCCAGGGAAGGGAAGGCAGGAAGTAGGTACAAAGGCATTTAGGTAGGAACATTTCGCACTTTACCCACGAGAGGGCGCAGGAGCTCAGCAAGTGGGTACGCGCCCGCCGCGGCGGCCGCCCTGGGCGGAGGGCTCTCAAGTCTGTTTTGGCCCAGTTCTGTATCAAGGTTTTCAGTTCCAGGTTGAATATTTTGATAATCACTTTTCAGAAAAAGGAGAGAGAACATTTCTCTCCACTCCATCTGTATTTCTTCCCCTCAACCCACTCAGATGGTTTCGGGAAAACCGTTCAGACCCAGCAGGGGGAAGGGCAAAGGAAGGGGAACAACAAGGAAATGTCCTTAAAACCCAGTCTCATCGTCCTGTCTCATCCCTGCCCCATTCCCGTGAGGTTAAAACTCTCTCTCCGGGGGATTACAAATTGACAGTATACCAAACTGACTGTGGGTATTAATAGTGTGTTCAACCATGATCTGAAAGGTACATAGACCTATTTTTCTCGCTTTTCACCCCTCCCCCTTCCTCTCTCGTTCAGGAAATTGAGCCAGGGCAGCAATCAAAACCAGGGCAGCTCTCTGTGTTGGGAGTGGAAATTTAGTACAGGCCCCCAGGCTGTGAACACATCAGACGAGGCTCAGGAGAAATCAGGCTGTAAGCAGCCAGAATCACCAGGGGCATCTGGACGGTAGGCGCAGCCAGCCGTTTGCTCAGTGGGCAGCATCTCACCTCCTGGCAGAGGACAGCCTGCCGGCTGCTCCTCACCGGAAGCAGAGCAGGAAGCCCAGGGGAAAATTTGAGCATGCAAGGTGTGCACTCATCCTGTGCCGTGGAAGTTGAGGATCTCAGAGTTTTGCACAGGTACTTTTTCCTCCTCTGACCCCACTCTCAGGTGTAGGGCCTTGGCTTTGTTTCCACTCCCAGGATGGTGAGAGAAACCTACAGGAAGGTTTCCTCCTAGTCAGTGTGGAAGCTGCTAATCTGTGAAACTCAACATGGCTTACTGATGACCTACTTTTTTGCCCAGCACTGTGTGAGGTCCCAGGAGTACAAAAAAGAAGGGCATATTCCCCTACTGCAGGAGTTCACAGCCCTGTGGCCTAGACAGCCAAGCCAGAGAATGCTATTTGGTGCTGGGCATGGTACAACAGAGATTGGGAATGAGAGACAGTTGGAGCCAGTTGCCTGTCATCCAGGTTTGGTGGGACTAGGGTAGTGCCTAAGGCACTGGACTGCTAACCAGAAGGCTGGCGGTTCAAACCCACCAGCAACTCCTGGGAAGGAAGATGGGGCAATCTACTTCTGTAGTGATACTGCCTCAGAAACCCAAGGAAGGGTCGCTATGAGCACATAACAACAACAACAACAAGGGGATTCCCAGAAGGCAGGATTTTCAGTGCTAGAAAATGGGAAAATCCCAGGCAACCTGGGATGGTTTGCTCACCCTGGTGGAGAGAAGTCAGATCTACTTGGGGAGATCATGGCTGGCTTTCTGCAGAAGGGGATAGGATGTAGGAACAGTGCCAAGCAGGGGTAGCCTGAGTCATGGAAACTCTATGATCAAAATCATGGGAGGGTGGAACATGAAGGAAGTAGAGGGGATAGAGAGTAGAAATTGAGTACTTTCAGAGTTCAGAGCCTGAGAGGAGGAGTGGCAGGTGAAGAGGCTGGAGAGAGGCCAAAGCAGGGCCCCAACGGGCTTTGTACCCATAGCAATTGTGGACATTGAAGCTGTGTCAGTGCTCACAGCTGGCCTGGAGGATGGAGGATGGTAGCCTCTGTGGCATATCCAGGGCCTCAACTACAGGATTCTCTGTGTCTCTGAGTGTGAAGCTGTATGAGGGTGTCACATCGTGGTCTTATAGCTCTTTAAGTGGACGATCTAGGCAAGTGCTGGCTGTGTTGTCCTGAATCAATTAATCAGCAAGTAGATGCAATAACAATAAAATTGAGCTTTCTCATGTGCTTTGGCCAAAAGAAACGCATAACTCTCCCAGCTACCCTGAAAACTGACATGAATCTATACTGAAGTCTCTTGAAGAGGCAGTTGAGGGGTATAGGGGGAGAAACCCAACCCAACCCACTGTTACTCAGTTAGTTCTGACTCATAGTGATCCTATAGGGCAGAGTAGAACTGCCTCATAGAGTTTCCAAGGCTGTACATGTTTATGGAAGCAGACTGTCTCATCTTTTTCTATGGAGCAACTGGTGGGTTTGAACTGCTGACCTTTTGATTCACAGCTGAATGTTTTAACCACTGCACCACCAGGCCTGGTAATCTGCTTCTGAAAGGTCATAGCCTTGGAAACCCCGTGGAGCAGTTCTAGTCTGCACACATAGGGTCACCAGGAGCTGGAGTCAACTTGACAGCAATTTATAAAAACAGCCACCTCCTTGCTTGCCTCAGCCTAGACTCAGTTCTGCCCACATGCATCTGCCCTTGGGATTGATTCTGCTTTTCCACAGTAGCTTGTTGCTCCTTCCAGTTCTCTGACTCATAACCCCAATCCTTACAATAAGGCCCAGGAGTAATGTAGGGCTTCTTTGGAAAGCTGAGCAGGCTGTGAATACTTCAGAATTTTTGGACTCTCTCGCATACACATTGAACAGATCCAGTGCTGGTACCTGTAGAAAACACAGATGTAAATCACATGGCCCTGCCT
This sequence comes from Orycteropus afer afer, assembly GCF_000298275.1. Lineage (NCBI taxonomy): Eukaryota > Metazoa > Chordata > Mammalia > Tubulidentata > Orycteropodidae > Orycteropus > Orycteropus afer. Next base: position 6,414,034 of record NW_006921791.1, on the reverse strand, counting down.
GTGAGAATTTTTCCATTTAGGCAGGAAGCTTAAGTGAGCATGTGAGAGACAAAAGGGAAGTTAAGCAGATTCTAATTCCGTGATGCACACTTCAAGTTCAGGGAGTTCAGGAGTCAGTGAGGTGACGAGGTAGAGTAAGCGCCAGGGAGGAGGTGGAAGAAGCAGTTGAAGTGCCTGGGCCTCTTCTTGGCTGCTCCCTGGGGTTGATTGCTGGCGCCTCTGTGATTGTGGGGTAGGCTCCACTGCTGCCTCAGAGGCACAGGACAATGATCGCTGATGCTCAAGATGATGACTCTGAGAGCCTGCCAGATCCTCAATCACCAGCCCGAGATTCAATTATGTGCACTCGACGCCTGAATCCCATTTCCCAACCGCGAAATGCAATCTGCAGGCCAAATCATCCAATCCCTCGTCCCATGCTTCATGGAGATGATTACTCACCCTCAGTTTTGGGACAGCCAGGGGTGTCTGCAAAATTCACTTCCAACTGAATCTAAATTCTCCTTAAGGACCGAAATAGCCTGCCATGCTGCTGATGAGAGCAGTGTCGCAACATGAAGTGAACAGTTTTGTCACCCTGGGAAGAGCAGGAGAAATTGTTTAAGAATTAGTCTGTTTTGAAATAAAGCTTGGATTAATAGTTGGGCGATGGGCTACCCTGAGCAGCAGCAAGATTCAAGCTCCTAATAGTACCGTCAGCAGCCCAGGGCAACCTCAAGTTCCTTGAGGACTTGGCTTTATGCTCGGCATCCAGGGCACTTTGGGCCCCCATTAGGTTTGCTGACATGACAAGTGAGGCTATAATGCAGAGGTGGAGCTTAGGGCAAAGCACTAACCCAGGCTGCAAATAGACGGTAGTTAAAGGGCAAGCATTTTGCCCACTGCCATCACAGACTCCTGGGTTCATAAAGTTTTATTAATATTTCCCCAGCTTGCATTTTGACTTTGCCATTACCTATTGCACAAGAGTGTGCATCTGCTGATGGAGGTATGGTCAGAGGTGAGGGTCACTGTGTATGGGTGTATAGTGGGACGTGAACAAGGGCAGGGGGGTCTTTTACTGATTGGGAGGAAAGGAAGATGGAAGATGGTGGGGCAGTGTCTGGGGGTGGGGGTGGGAGATGTTCCTGTTTGTTCAGAACCCTCAGCACAAAATGTTCTATAGCCCTTAATGTGGGAGAAGGAGTCCTTGCATGGTGCAAACAATGTGCTTGGCTGCTCACTGAAAGGTTGGAAGTTCGAGTCCACTATAGGGGTCTCAGAAGAAAAGCCTGATGAAAAACTAAGCCATTGAAAACCCCTATGGAGCACAGTTCTACTTTGACACACTCAGGGTTGTTGTGAGTCAGAGTCAAATGGACGGCAAATTTTTTTTTTAATGTGGGAGAAACAGAAGGAGGAGTCTAAACTCTGCTGCTTCATCCCTCTGCCCTCCACTCAGTCTACCCTCATCTCAAACCTCATGCCTAGGATTTAGTAGGAATTCCTTACTTTCAGCATCTCTGAAATTGAGTGCAGCTCCTCCTCACCCCTAATTGTCTTGGGGTCATTATCTTGGCACCTCCATCTCCCAGATCCTCTGACCAGAAACTTCAGAACCCTATTCAACTCTTTCTTCATCGCTGCTCACATCCTATCTGTTGCCTTGTCCTAGTGATTCAACCTCAGAAATGTCTCTTGCATTCCTTTTATGTCTTTTGCACTCATTGTGGTAGTTAAATTGTGTGCCAGCTTGGCTGGGCCTGGTTTTGAGTGGCTGTGCAGCTGGATATAGTTCTTCCCCATGATGTGACTGGGAATCAATTCATGTTGGAATCTACTGGAGCAGCTGAGCAGCTGCTTTGGGAATGTGGTTTGCTTCTAGTATGTAAGAAGATGCTTTGAGAATGGTCTTGAGCTTTTTGCCACACTTGGACCCTGCATGTAGCCAAGTCTTCATTCAGCAGCCTGCCATGTTGTCTCCCAATCTTGGGACTGTTTTTGGACTTGAACTAGTGGCCTGCTGTGTTGCTTGGTAATCTTGGAACTGTGCCATTTTACTTGTTGACCTTGGGTTTGTCAGCCTCAGCAGCCAGCAGCTGCCTGAGTTAAGAGAAACTTCCAATTCCAGTGGCCTGGGAGCAAGAGGCAGAGCTGAAGCCCAAGGTTAAGGGAACTTCACCCAGCCCCTAGAGCTGGCACTTTGAAGTCGGCCTTGTAGCCTCCTAAAATATAAGAGAATAAACTCCTATTTGTTAAAGCCATCCACGTGTAGTATTTCTGTTAGTGCAGCACTAGAAAACCAAAACAGCTGTCTTACCATTTCCCTAGGTAGGCTGTTTCTCTTAAACTACTCTCCCAGCTCCAACACCTCAGCTGTCTGGTACGTCTTCAACATCATGGACAGTTATTGCTTAAAACATAGATAGACTCGTCATTTCCTTCCTAAAATAATTTTTAATGATTCCACAATAAATTCCAAAGTCTGTAGTGTGGCATTCCAGGCTGCCCATGCCCTGGCTCCAAGAAGCCTTCATAGTCTCAATTCCTGCTTTATCTCCCCATCTCTTTCCAGTCACTCTGAGCTGCAAGTGTCCTCATACCAGACATCAGCTTTCCCATAGCTACCAGTTGCCATTGAGTTGATTCCAATTCATAACAACCCCATGTGTTTCAGAGTAGAACTGTGCCCCATAGGGTTTTCAATGGCTGTGACCTTTCTGAAGTAGATCATAATCACCAGGCACCTTTTCTGCCTTTCTTCTGAGGCACCTCTGAGTGAATTCAAAACGCCAACCTTTTGGTTAGTAGCTATGAACTTAACTGTCTGCTATATCCAGGGGCTCCTTTCAGGGATTCCTTATTTGTTGTTTCCAAAACCTAGAGTGCCTATTCCTCATTCTCCAATCAGCAATATCCTACTCATCCCCTGAAGCCTACCTCACATGGTGCCTCCTTCCCTATCAAGACAAATCTCATTACTTTGTGCACTCACAACATTTTACCCATCCCTCATTAATTTGCTTAATTAATTCTGCTTTATACATTTGTCTTTCCCACTAGTTTGTATACTTTAAGAGAGTAGGTTCCGTCTTATTCATGTTTAACTTTTTTCCCATACCTCCAGCTCAGTTCTTAGTCTAATACCTTGCTTGTCATTGTCGTTGTTGTTGTTGTTTGCCTTCGAGTCGGCCCTGACTCATAGCGACCCCTCCTTGGGTTTCCGAGGTAGTATCACTACTGAAGTAGGATTGCCCAACCTTCCTTCCGAGGAGTGGCTGGTGGGTTTGAACCACCAGCCTTCCGGTGAGCAGTCAAGTGCCTTAGGCACTATGCTACCAGAGCTCCTGCTTGTCATTAGTCACCTGTAATAAATACTGCTGGGACTTGGATCTGGTAGAAAAGGTGCTATGGAAGACTTGTCCTGGGTTTAGTACCTAATTTCTAAGTACAGACCTGATAATGATTGTCAGTGTTCTGAGTAGTGACCCAAGCCTCTCTGTAGTCCACAGTAATTGGAGAAAGATTTATTCCATTTTCTAGAAGGGGTGGAGGTGGATGGGTTAAATGTATTTATATCTATTTTCTGTTATTCTTGTACTGGGATTTTATGTACAAATGCAATCTCATTTGAATTTCACAACAAATCTATTATCCATATTTTAAAATGAGAAAACTGGTTTAGAAGGTTGTCCTTTGCCCAAGGCTATATCAGTGGTAAGTGACTCCACTGCTGGGGGTTGAGAAATATACACAGGCTTCAAACAGATTAGAACATTCACTTCCTTATTGGCAAAGCTGGACAGGAGAACATAGCTTGCACCTGGGACAGAATGTGCTTCCTCTCCTGTTCTCCCAAATCTTGACCTTGGAACGAGGCTGTGGGGATGGTTGGGTCTATAGAATCAATACTCCCTGCCAACTGCATGGCCGTTTCACCTGAGCCCTCACAAGGCAGAAAGAACAGACTGTTACCATTATAATGCTTGGTAAAGTGGAGGGTCAGCACAAAAGGTGATGATCCTCAATGAAATGGATTGACACAGTGGCTGCAATGATGGGCTTAGGTATAGCAGGGATCCTGAGGCTGGCACAGGACTGGGCAGTGTTTCGTTCTGTGGTACACAGGGTCACTATGACTCAGAGCTGACTTGACAGCACCTAACAACAACAACAACAACAACAACAACAATGGTGCTTAGATAAATCCTTTGTTCTCCCTGCAGTGGGAGCAGTGAAAATGGAGAGAAGGCTACATTTTCTCCCCAGGACTTCCTAGAAGGAAGAAGATCCTCTTTTGTGGGCCAGCTGAAACACAAGGATCATTAAGAACTCCACTCTTAACTGAAAGGTTGATGATTAGAATCCACCCAGGGGTTCTTCAAGAGAAAGACCTGGAGATTTGCTCCTGTAAAGATTGCAGCCTGGAAAGCCCTGAGATGAAGTTCTAGTTTATCACATGGAGTCACTATGAGTCAAAAATCCACTTGATGGCACCTAACACCACCACCAACAAAAACACAAGAAAAGGGAGAAACTGCTTTCCCCTATGTGAATTAGGGCTGAAAGTAACCCTAATACATTCTGGAGAGAATTATTTCACAAAGGGTTAACAACTTTCCTCTAAGCAGAAAGTCCCATTACCCAGAACAGGATACTCTATGAGTTCAGCAATGTTTGACTTGAATGAGTTTCATGTGTTTGCTCCTGGCTTCCCTTGCTCTAACACACATTGAATTATAGACTCAGACAGTGTTGGTTATGCAATAAGCAAAGTAAGCACAGGCTTACTCAAACTTACTTACTAATCTGTAATGAACAGTTTCACATCTTTTCACCCCATCAAAGATTCTGCTTCCAGGAATGACTAGTATCTCTCTCCCAACCCTGCAGCACCTTGCTACAGCATTAAGCCTCTTTTCAAATTTACAGTCCCTGACAGGTATGAGTACCCAGTAAGCAAGGTAAGCATGGGTTGACTTATGTTTACTTCCTAATTTATAGCAAACAGTTGGTTGCACATATTTTTCACCTGTAGAAATTGTTCACCTCAGATTAGGAAGTAAACACAAGCAAACCCGCTCTTAACTTACTTATTGGGTTATTTGCCTTTGTTCAGATATGGTTGTTGTTGTTGTTAAGTGCTGTCGAGTCATTTCCGACTCATAGCGACCCCATGCACAGAAGAACGAAACACTGCCCGATCTCACGCCAGCCCCACAATCCCTGCTATACTTGAGTCCATCATCGCAGCCACCGTGTCAATCCATCTCGTTGAAGGCCTTTCAACGAGATAGAACTTTAAAAGTCCCTTTCCCAACTGCTTCATCAGATAGTAGAGAAAGCAGTCTCACAGACTTGCAGACACACAGTGAGAACAGATCAGCCCTTGGCTTAGTCTCCTCTGGTCACCCCATTCCCAGAAGGAGGAACACTCAGATAATGCATGATCTTTGTCATTAAACATCCCCTACAACCTGTCACTGTGTTCTGATCGCAATTTCTCTGCTCTTCCAGATTGCTTTTTTTTTCTTTTTTAATTGTCATTTGGGTGAAAATTTACAGAGCAAATTCACTTTCCATGCAGCAGTTCACATATATTTTGTCTCATGACAATGACTACAATTTACCCCAATGCAACAGCTCCCCTCCCATTTCTTTCCGATAGTTACCTCTTCCCTGTGTCCACCCCTCCAAGCACTCCTGCCCCCTGAACTGTCTCCCTGTGCATAAGTAGCCCTTCTTTCTCCCGTGATTGTTCTCTCCAAGGAGTGTATCTACCTCAGGTAAATGTTCAACTCATATGCTTGTCTTTTGTTTGGCTGGAAGCCACAGGTGTGTGCTCAATTCCAGACCTGAAGGGCAGCTAGGGGCCATAGTCTCAGTGGTTCCACCAGGCTCTATCGGACCAGAAAACCTGGTCCCCCCCTTTTTTTTTCCAAATGATTTTGAATTTTGGTCCACATTGTTCTCCTCTATTCATGATCTCCTACATAGATCCCCCTCCGAGTGGTTGACAGTGGTAGCCGGGCACCATCTAGTTTTTCTGGTCTCATAGTCATATAGGCTGTGAATCACATGGTGTACCAGTTGCTAGGACTAATTGTTTCCATGAATCTTTGGTTTTCTTCTTTCGTCTTTGCTCTGGACAAGGAGAGACCCATCATTGCATCTAAATGGCTGCTTGCAAGCTTTTAAGATCCCAGTTGCTACTCACCAAAGTAGGAGGTGGAACAATGTTTTGTTTAGTACGTTATGCCAATTGAGCTTGTTGTCCTCTGCAACTATGGTCCAGAACCCACAGGTTCAACTTCTCAGTCCCTCTGGGTAGCTGGCTGTGACCAAGAAGTGACTACAGCCTTGTCCCTTGTCATCTCTACTATATACCTGGGAATTCTTACAGATCGTACAAATACACTTATAGGACTACTGTCTGCCAACCCTATACATGGTCTTGGGTACACTCCCTGCTTCATGTTGTTGTTGTTGTTGTTGTTATGTGCCGTCGAGTCGGCCCCGACTCATAGCAACCCCTCCTTGGGTTTCCGAGGCAGTATCACTACAGAAATAGGATTGCCCAACCTTTCTTCCGAGGAGTGGGTGGTGGGTTTGAACCGCCAGCCTTCTGGTTAGCAGTCAAGTGTTTTAGCCACTATGCTACCAGAGCTCCTCCCTGCTTCATAGACGTGCCTAATTGTTCAGCCCATCCACCCATCTATCCACCCATACACCCATGTTTTCCTTCACTGACAACGCAGTACTGTATGTGCAAAAGGGTTCATCTTTGTTGTCTGTACCTCCCATGTACCTCTCCATGTCTTCCTCTTCCTCAATGCTATCATGTTGATCACTCACATTTGGTACATTGCCCTTCTCTTCACCCAAATCAATACTTATCTCTACCTATCTAACAGTGTTTCCTTCCCTCCCCTCCCACCCCTGGTAACCAACAAAGAAAATTTCCTTCCATATCTAAACCTATCCTTGACTTTTACAATAACAGACTAATATAATATTTGTCCTTTTGTGATTGACTTATTTCACTCAGCATAATGTCCTCTAAGTTCATCCACGTTATGCAGTGTTTTGCAGATTCTATGTTGTTCTTTAGGGTTGCATAGTATTCCATTGTGAGTATGTACCATAGTTTAGTTATCCATTCCTCAGTTGATGGACATCTAGGTTGTTTCCATCTTTTTGCTATTGTAAGTAGTGCTGCGATGAACATGGGTGTGCATATGTTTGTTCTTGTCATGGCTCTTATTTCTGGATATTTACCTAATAATGGAATGGCTGGGTCAAATGGTATTTCTAATTCCAACTTTTTAAGGAATCGCCATACTGCTTTCCACAGTGGTTGTATCATTTTACAGTCCTGCCAGTGGTGTACGAGAGTCCCAATCTCTCCACATCCTCGCCAACATTTGTTATTCTCTGTCTTGTTGAACTTTGCTACTAGTGTTGGAGCA
>NW_006921791.1:6355408-6377537 GCF_000298275.1 Orycteropus afer afer | reverse complement strand
GGCATAACATACTATACAAAACATTGTTCCACCTCCTACTTTGGCGAGTAGCGACTGAGATCTTAAAAGCTAGCAAGCTGCCATCCAGATGCAATGATGTGTCTCTCCTCATCCAGTGCAAAGAAGAATGAAGAAAATAAAAATTCATGGAAACAATTAGTCCTAGCGACTGACACGCCATCCGATCTGTATCCTATATGACTATGTGACCAGAAGAACTAGATGGTGCCTGGCTACCACTGTCATCCACTTGGAAGGGGATCTATGTAGGTGATCCTTGATAGAGAGGGAGAAAAATGTGGAGCAAAACTCAAAATCATTTGGAGGGGAAAAAAAACATGGTGGGGGGAGATCAGGTTTGCTGGTCCAATAGAGCCTGGTGGAAGCACTTAGACTATGGCTCCTAACTGCCCTTCTAGTCTGAAATAGAACCCACACCTGTGGTTTCCAGCCAAACAAAAGACAGGCATATGAGTTGAACATTTACCTCAAGTAGATACTCTCCTTGGAGAGAACAACCATGGGAGAAAGAAGGGCTGCTTATGCACAGGGAGACAGCTCAGGGGGCAGGAGTATATGGAGGGATGGGCACTGGGAAGAGGTAACTATGAGGAGGAAGTGGGAGGGAAACTGTTGCATTGTGGTAAACTGTGGTCAATGACATGAGACAAAGTGAATTTGCTGTGTAATCTTCACCCAAATCACACACACATGCGCGCGCACACACACACACACAAAAGAATATGGAAGGAATACACAGAGGCACTGTAGCAAAAGAAATTGGTTGATGTTCATCCATTTCAGGAGGTGGCATATGATCAAGAACCAATGTTATTGAAGGGAGAAGTTGAAGGAGTTGCACTGAAAGTGTTGTCAAAAAACAAGGCTCTAGGAATTGATGGAATACCATTGAGATGTTTCAAGAAATGGATGCTGCACTGAATACACTCAATTGGCTATGCCATGACAATACAGCGACCTGGCCAACTGACTGGAAGAGATCCATATTTTTACCCATTCCAAAGAAAGGTGATCCCACAGAATATGGAAATTATCAAGCAACATTAATATCACATGCGAGTGAAATCTTACTGAAGATAATTAAAAAATGGTTGCAGCAGTATATTGGCAGAGAACTTCCAGAAATGCAAGCTGGATTCAGAAGAGGACATGGAATGAGGGATATCATTGCTGATGTAAGATGGATCTTGGATGAAAGCAAAGAATACCAGAAAGATGTTTACTTGTGTTTTATTTCCTATGCAAAAGCATTTGATTGTGTAGACCATAACAAATTATGGATAATATTGAGAAGAATGGGAATTCCAGAACACTTAATTGTATTCATAAGGAACCTGTACATAGACCAGGAGGCTGTTGTTTGAACAGAACAAGAGGATACTTCATGGTTTGAAATCCAGAAAGGAAGTGTGTCAGGGTTGTATCCTTTTACCATACTTATTCAATCTGTGTGCTGAGCAAATAATCTGAGATGCTGGACTATATGAAGAAGAATGTGGCATCATGATTGGAGGAAGACTCATTAACAACCTGCAATATGCAAATGACACAACTTTGCTTGCTGTAAGTGAAGATGACTTGATGCACTTACTGATGAAGATTAAAGACTACAGTCTGCAGTATGGATTATACCTCAATATAATGAAAACAAAAATCCTTACAACTGGACCAATAAACAGCATTATAATATATGGAGAAAAGTTTGAAATTGTCAAAAACTTCATATTACTTTGTTCTACAATCAATACCAATGAAAGCAGCAGTCAAGACATCAGACGATGTATTGCATTGGGCAAATCTTCTGCAAAGGACCTCTTTCAAGTGCTGAAGAGCAAAGATACATCCTTGAAGACTAAGGTGCACCTAACCCAAGCCACGGTATATTCAATCACCTCATATGCATGTGAGAGCTGGACAATGAATAAGGAAGATTGAAGAAGAGTTGATGCTTTTGAGTTATGGTGTTGGTGATGACTCAACGGCACCTAACAACAGCAACAAGATGTAGGATTCAGAGCAAAGGAGGGATGTGATCTGTCTAGCTTGTGTGGACAAAAGGTAAGGAAGAGGTAAGGATGGGAAAACGAAGACCAGTTAAATAAATTGTAAGAAATTATCATTCTTTAATAAGAAAGGGAAGTTTAATAATTTAACACAGGTGACAATTCATACCTTGCAGAACTAAGATTTATACTTGTCCAGCCTGGTACCTACCCTATGCTCTTAATCCTTTGCTATTTTGCCACACTATATAGAGTGTGATGTTTATTCAAACATTATTTTGGGGGTATTTGCTATGTGCCAGGCACTATTGTAGAACAGTGATCAGCAACTACTGCCTGTGGGCCAAATGTGAGTGTGTCCTGCTGAAAATGGTATTTGAATTTTCAAAGGGTTGTTCTTTTTCTTTTCTTTTCTTTATTTTTTTAAACAAACAAAAGAAGAATATGCAACAGAGACCATAAGTGATCTACAAAAGTCTAAGATATTGATTATGTGGCTCTTTACAGAAAACGTTTGTCAGCTCTTGTTCTAGAACATCAGTAAACAAAACAAAGATCCCTGTCCTCATGGGGCATGTATTTTAGTGATATGAACCATATAAATGTTACATGGAGAGAGAAGAGCTCAGAGCATAGGCACATGGTGAGGGTGATCTAGTAAGACTTCACGGAGACAGTGGTGTTTAAGTTGACCCATGAAGGGCTAAAGGATTTCAACAGCCACTAACTCTCATCAGTGAGTGACCTGCATATTATTGGTTATGTTTTGTTCTTTCCCATGGTAAGGCTGCCACACATGCCTTATTTATTTATTCATTCATTTATAATTTGCAACAGCTCCCCTCCCATTTCCTTCTGATAGTTACCTCTTCCCTGTGTCCATCCCTCCATGCACTCCTGCCCCCTGAGGTGTTTCCCTGTGCATAAGCAGCCCTTCTTTCTCCCATGATTGTTCTCTCCAAGGAGTGTATCTACCTCAGGTAAATGTTCAATTCGTATGCCTGTCTTTTGTTTGGCTGGAAGCCACAGGTGTGTGTTCAATTCCAGACCTGAAGGGCAGCTAGGGGCCATAGTCTCAGTGGTTCCACCAGGCTCTAACAGACCAGCAAACCTGATCCCCCCTTCCTTTTTTTTTTTTTTTCAAGTGATTTTGAGTTTTGTTCCACCTTGTTCTCCCTCTCTATCCAGGATCTCCTACATAGATCCCCCTCTGAGTGGTTGACAGTGGTAGCCGGGCACCATCTAGTTCTTCTGGTCTCAGAGTCATATAGGCTGCAGATCGCATAGTGTACCAGTCGCTAGGACTAATTATTTCCATGAATCTTTGGTTTTCTTCATTCTTCTTTGCTCTGGATTAGGAGAGACCCATTGTTGAACTTAGATGGCTGCTTGCAAGCTTTTAAGATCCTAGTTGCTATTCACCAAAGTAGGAGGTGGAACAATGTTTTGTGTAGTATGTTATGCCAATTGAGCTTGATGCCCCCTGTGACTATGGTCCTGAGCCCACAGGTTCAACTACTCACTTCCTCTGGGTAGCTGGCTGGCTGCACATGCCTTTTGATAGATACAGAAACTCAAGGCAGGAATGCCACTTGTTTAATGGTTCATTGAGTTTGCAAGTTATAAACTGCATTACCCTCATAACATTTTTATTTGAACAGTACTTGTATTCCCTAATAAAATGTGGAGAACATGCTGAAGTAGCATTTATGCAATAGATGCCAAGGCTTGGAAAATTTGTTACTCTGGTTGTTTTTACTTTAACAATCCAGGAGAAGAAAAATGAGAAAGCAAGATTGCTCCTCAATGAGCAAGTGGCAATTTTATTACCAGTGTTAGTAATAATGATGGTTGATAAGGAAACTGATTTCATGGTATTTAACATGTAAAAATTTAAAAATAGTCTATCATTACAAGTTACATGTACTGGAGAGTAATAAAAGTGTGGCTTTCTTGGCATATTTAGAATCCCTTCAAGTGTGTGTTGCAAGGAAAATTTATGTCATTTTGTTGAAGTTTCCTTTCCCCAGGAGAGGATCCTGGCACATGCCACAGTGTTTATCCTTGTTCGTTTGTTTAAAAGATATTTACTGAGATTGAATATCTTCCAGGCACTGGAAAGAACAGAAAGGTGAGAAGAACTTGGTGTCTTCTTGTAGGAAGCTCACACTTCAGCTGGTCCTACAGCCATAAAAGTGCTGACTAACACAGAGGGGCAGCTGCTCTAGGAGAGGTATTGATACCCAAAGCTAATCATTTGAGTGAGCCAAAATCTTGGGCCAAAATCTCAGGTCTACAAGAAATACTTATGATTCTATTTTTTTTTTTGTTGTTGTTGTTAAGTCAAATTAAATCCATTTCTAGCCTCCTCTCCAAACTAGTGGGAAAGTCTGTTTTGATTGCTTTGGTGCCTCCCTTACCTGTGAAGGAGGAAACCAAAATCGGAGGTTTAGGTGTGGGCTGGAGATAATATTAAATATCTTTGTTGGCCAGACATCCTGGTGGCCACTGGCATTAATTGGCTGACCACCATGAAGAAGGCATTCTTAGCATATTCTCTTTATTGAGCTTAAGTTTTTAACAAAGTCCTGAGCTTCTGCTTTCATTAGCCCTCTGAAGCAAAGAAAATGCAAAGGGCTATCTATAGGGCCTGTAGCATAAAAATACAGGGAGAAGAGCCATACATTCACATCTCAAGAATTGTCTTGCCACTTATCTGAGAATCTTCTCCACACTTCATCCTGTCCTAAGCACTCAGTGTTTGTTGCAGTTATGAGCAAAGAGCATTGGAATTACATAGGAGAGAGCATGATGGCCTAGGGAGGGTAGAAATTGTTCAAAGGTGAAAGCACTTGGAATGGGGAGTGTTTATGGAAGAGAGGCATATACCTTGTGGGCCAAAGGCTATTCTAGCCAGAGCACAATTGTGGGGACTGTGGAAGAGTTGTCTAGAAAGTATGACAAAGGGCTGTCATAGACTGAAAGAAAAATGGTTCATTTCTCAAATTTTGAACTTGAACCTACAATGGGACATGGAACATGGAGTGCCAAACTGCCTGGGGGAATTAGAGAAGGGAGGTTTCAATGGACAGGCAATATTTGAATGAGACTTGAAAGATACAATGCTGAAAGATAGGGAACATTGAGAGGACATGGTAAAGATGACACATGGGGGCGAATGGACAGATCGGCAAAGCTAGATTGTGAAGGGATCCACAGTCATGCCAAAGAATTAGAATTTTGAACTGTGGTCATCAGGCATCTAACCCAAGAGTACTTCTACTTTAGTGCACATCAGAATCACCTGGAGGCCTTGTTAAAACAGATGCCTGGCTGCCTCCAGAGTTTTGACTCGATGTGTCTGCAACAACAGAGAATTTGCATTTCTGACATGTTCCTGGGAAGTGCTAATGCTGTTCCTCCTGGGATCACTTGGAGCAACACTGCTCTAACAGAAGGCCCATGTGCCAAATGTAGACTCCAAGGTTCAGCTGAATAGATACATTTAGAGGAAAATTCTCCTAATGTACTAGTGCATGTGCCCTAGAAACCCAGCAAGACTAGTTATGGTGATCACAGTCTGACAGCTTCAGATGTAGGGCCAGGAGGCTTGAACCAATGAATAATTATGAGTGAAGCTGAATTGAATTATGTAATTTTAAGCAGCTTCTGGTTTAATGCCACTAAAATAACAAAGGAAAACAGATATGAATAAAGCTTCCAAAGATACTTTACGCACATTCAGTGCTCATCTTCCAAGAATTAGACACTAGGCTCCCTTTTGTTGTCAATGAAATGCTGATGTCTGAGCACTAGGATTTCTGAGCACGTGGCCCAAGCGGAGTAAGCCTTGGCTGGTGGGTTATCTTTGGCAGATAAATCAGAGGGAGTTGGATGGGAGCTCTGTGTTCTGGCATATGGGGGAGGTCCTGTCAGGAGAGGCAGAAGGCTGGACCGTAAGACCAAGCCACACAGGCATCCAGTGCAATAGTCTCCCATGATGGGGAGCATCCCAACATGGGAGAAATCTTAGTCACATCAGTATTGGTCTGTATGAAACTGTATTGTCCCAGGTAGCATAGTGCCTAAGGCACTTGACTGCTAAGCAGAAGGCTGGCGGTTCAAACCCACCAGCCACTCCTCGGAAGGAAGATGGGGAAATCTACTTCTGTAGTGATACTGCCTTGGAAACCTAAGGAGGGGTCACTATGAGTTGGGGCCGACTTGATGGCACATAACTAACAACAACAGGTACCTGTTAGATGTACAATTCTTCCTTTTTTTTTTTTTTTGTCAGCAAGACTCTAACTAGGTCTCCTTTGATGTCATGAGTTGGATTGAAAAACTATAGATCCTATTCAGGAACCTCACCCATCTCTGTCATGTGTAGTGCCTTGTGAAGGGTGACATTTTAAAAAGTCTGAATGAAGAAACACCTAAGAAACAATAAGGCCTTCTGATCTGGGACTGAGGGATAGCATTTAGTCCAAGCAGTATATGAAAGTGTGAGGAGGCCACATGAGTATTTTTTAGTGTCATGAATAAATGTTTTTTATTGCAAAGTGAACAAAAGGATATGGAAATTTGTGTACACCATGATTATCATAGTGACCTCAAGATTTACATTCTTGCTCTTATTCTTTCTTGATTAAATCTTGACCCAGGTCATAGCTAACTGCCCACTCTATCTGAGCTCTCTCTGAATGTCCCAAGGACACCTAACACCCCAGCCAATGATGCCTAAGACTAAATAATCATTGGTGAATCTGCCTTTCCCCACTGCATTTTCTATTCCAGGATAATGGGTGTTTCCTTACCAAAGCACTTTTGTTTGAGTTCCTGGAATCATAATTTCTCCCACCAGTCACTTGCCAGATGGAAACAGGTCTGCTTTCACACTGCTGACTCTCCATGCGACCCAGTCACACTCAAGTTTGGTTTCTCTCCACCTTTTTTTTTTTAATGCTTTTTACAATAGCCTTCTAAATTTCCTCCCTGCCTCCAGGTCCCTCAGCACTTCTTACTTTCCGTTCTCCAACCTCAGCCTCAATAATTCTTTACAAGATGGTGAAAATTCTTAGATCCTGTCACAACACTAACATTCATGTTCCTGCAAAATAAATTACAAACTCCTTATCACTGGGATGTTTGAATAGTCATCTCAGTAGAGTCCTACCATTCCCTATTTCCCATCCTAGCCCTCAAGTATCTTTTCAGCTCTATGGTTGCAGACCATAGAGCTCTATACTTTTCAGCTCTATACATTCAGACCCTGTTCCCATTGAACAGCTGACACTTCCGCTTCATCCCCTTAGTATTTCCTGTTATTTTCTTTGCAAAGAATGCATTTTACCTTTATATTCCTCGTTTCCTAGAAGGTCCACTTTTTCTTATTTAATCTTGGCAACCATTTTCTTTTATATTCACCATTATGACAATAAGGAACTCTGGTGGCACAGCAGTTAAGGCATTTGGCTGCTAACCAGAAGGTCGACAGTTTAAACCCACTAGCTGCTCTGTGAGAGGAAGATGAGGCAATCTACTTCCAGAAAGCTTTACAGCCTTGGAAACCCTATGAGTCACTATAAGTTGGAATAGACTTGATGACAGTGGGTTTGGTTTTTGTTTTTTTATGATGACAATGCATGTAGTTCTAAACTACAGCTGCTTAGTTGTGCACATGTTGCTGTCCCCCTTAGTAGTTTATAAGCTCAGGGAAGACAATAGTCCTACATTTTTCATCTATGACCTTATACCTACCCTGACTCTTGGAGGTCTGAGCATTCAGGCTGACCTTCTCCTGAATGCCTGTGGGACCTAGTCACAGGTGTCATGTTGCTCGTTTACTTGCTGTTGAGTCAGCTGCAACTCATGGTGATCTTATGGATAACAGAATGAAACGTTACCCTGTCCTGCTCCAGTAAGTGCCATGTTGTTGTTTTTACCTGCTGTGATCTGACTCATGGCAATGCCATGTGTGATGAGTAGAAGTACATGTCATAAGACTGATTTTAGGGATACATTTCTTTTTTCAGTTTTAAGATAAAACCAAGTGTAAGCTAGATAAATCATACAGTCTCAGATATAAAAGACATCTATAGCAAAATTTTTCCTTTTCTATGTTTAAGAACTTGTAAAACAACCCAAATGAGAGACAAGGTGATAATGTCCTGTCACTGTATGCCGACACATACCTGAGAAAGGTAAAAAGAATGTCCATGTTTACCTCCTGGGCCTAGCCTCCTGGTGCAATCTCACTGTGGGTGCCAAATAATGGGAGTGGTGGTGATAGAGAGGGGCAGAGTGGATTCTGGGATGTAAATACCACTTGAATAGGGAACTTTGCTTCCTATTTCTAATTTGCTAGGCTTGTCTAGCAGGAGACTATGCAGTATTATTCGTTTTTATGCATAACTGACCTGGGACCGTTTTGAACCACTGACCTAGAAATGACAGATTCCATAATCCATTTACAATCCCCACAAGACTGCCTGTCTCTCTCACAGTTTGGTTCCAGGTTTGAGCCAGAGGGAAATACCTCCATCTCTCATCCCGTGGAGCCAGAGTTGAAGGAAAACCCTCAAGGTGAAGGGCTGCAAGTTATATCATGAGATTTTTGGGCCTTTAAAAAGTAACTTTAATTTTTCTCTGTTCTTGAAGAGAAAGATTTAAAACCTCCTTGGTGCCCAAGTCTTTCTGGCTGTCTCATCTCCTTTGCTAATATTTTAGTGTGCAGTTAATCTCTCTTTCAGCAAATGCATTCAGACAGTCTCTCTGATAGGTGCTATACTTGCGTGTTTCTACTTTATTATAAAATGAATAGAAATACAGCTTTGCTTTATGCAACAGATGTTTGTATCACTGAGCTTTAAAAATGAATTATGTTTTAAAATGTATTATAAGAGCTAGATATTTAGGGAACCCTTGACAGAAGTTCCTTACTAAAGTGAAGAAATTTTCAGGCATTTTAGATTTTTTTTTTCCAAAAGTAGGGCATAACTATGTAAATATAAAAGCAAATGTAGTGACACTTAGGCATAAAAGAACACTTAAATGCATATGCACCTTTGTTCAAAAGCACCTCTTAATGCACCTGTTTATATATATTTTAAGTATTCTCCCTTTGTTTTATGATGCGTTAGGAGTTCCTTTGTTCTACCCACTCCCCCTAAATGCAACCATTCCCCGTCTCCATGTGATCTATAATATACAGGAGAAATAATGATGGATTTTTTTACCCATCACAAGGCTTGTCCAAGGTTTTCAGCATAAGGCTGAGAAAGAATCAGATGAATAAAATTGATGCCTTTAGTTTTGGGGTGTGGGAGGAGGAAATGAAAGGTAGAAGATGAATGGCAATCTATGTTTGGTATTTCTCTTCCATTATTTATAAATCCTCTACAACATTTAGGCATACAGGGAGAATGGTTTACATTATATTTTCAGCTTTTCTCTGAGGATATTCAGAAATTAATAAATGAAGCAGGTTAGCTTCCAAGAATAAACAAAAGGGATCCAGTGCATAATATGGACTTTCTCTATCTATCTATGAATACCATTCTAATAGTAATGTTTACTCCTTTTTATTCATACATAGTGGCAGAGCTGCAGGGATTAAGCTGGCTGAAGTTCAACAAACTGCCAGAACAGTCTAAGCCTGGGTTGTGGCTTAAGATCAAGAAGACACTCTCCCAAACAACAGTGAAAGAGATTTTATTGAATCAGAGTTGCATTCATATATTAGCTCCAATTTACATTGTTTATAAAAACTCTTAGTTACTCAGGAAGGGACTTGACACAAGGAGATGACCTATGCTAACTTAAGACACTGTGTGTTAAAGCTATCCCCTTCTTTGACAGCGACTGCCTCCAGCAGGGACTGCTTCTTCTGCATACTCCGGGAGGACTCCAGCTCATACATGGTCGTCAGATTGAAAAGCACACTCTCATGCAGGTAGTGCTTAGGGTCTTGCTGTACCATTGCTTCCAGCTGCCGGAGGGAATCCTTCAGCTTCCCCAGATAAAGCAGACACACCGCAGCATTGTTATTAGCCTAGAGAAATGGAGCACATGTGCAGAATTAGAACAAAGAGATCACATATTAGAAAGACATTATTTGCCATCTTTTCAGAACCACATTTGTTTATTCCTGAATTGAGTCCTGGCTCCTAAGCATCAAGGCTGCCCTTTTTCATGCTGAATGGATGGCTGAGCAGAGCTGTACAAGAGGCTGGAGCTCATGCAGGCCTGGTAACTCTCCCCTAAGAACCACCCCAACTGTGAGATGCCAATAGGCTTGGGAAAGGCCAGCAGGTGTTATTTTAAATTTGTTGTAATGTACATTTCTAGAATGTCTATGAAATGCTGAGGCCAAGGATCCTAGGGTTACTGTACATGTTTCTGATGGGGATTCTCACCACTGCATTTGTTGGCTCAATCCGTAAAATTTCTGTGAAGAATTTGTGGGCTTCTGCAAAGTTATTCTGACCGAGGTGAAGGAAAGCTCTGTAATACAAGTAACATATAAAGCAGTTAACCAAGAAAAGTCAAGATGCTTGTGTATACCAACAAAACTCATAGAGTGGGTTAAAAAAAACTGTAAAGATAGGAACATTTGACATTTGCTCTTCCAAGTGTAATTCTGAGTAGTCTGGGTGTTAATGCTTTCCAGATGGAGGTAGTGACATTTCAGTTGATTGCACTACATCATACATTCTGGCTAGCAAATTAAAGTAACTCTGTTATTAATTTAGAAATAGTAACTTCACCTAAAACTATTTCCTGCTATAAAAGCTGAATCCTTTATTTTCTGTTCTTGTGTGCATGATTTATTCCAAGCAGAGACTTCACCTTCACAAGCATGCTCACACAAAGCTACACTATTGTTTTACTCATAAAATCTGATCACAGTACACCAAAACATGTGATTCAAAATGGTCTGCTAGAAATAGTAAACATCTATGCAAATTTATGTTGAAAATGGGGGCAATATAAGCAGTAGCTTGAAAACAAGGGGAAAATTCTCCTTAAAATTAGTTTTTATGACTAAAAGGGCATCATTTCAAGTCAAGAAAACATTAGTATACCTCATGGGTCTATGATTTATTCAGTTTCAGTTCTGAGAGATAAAGAGCAAGGACATTCTCTCTAGAGGGCTTGACTATTCAGTAGGTGCAGTTTAAGTTCTCCCGGGAAATTTGAGGGGAAGAAAAACACCACCGCATATATCTAGTGTAAAAATACCTACCTGTTCATTAAAACCATTATTTTACCCTGTAGTTGATCCAATTTCTGTGTTACTTTCTCAACATCTTGAAAATACTTTTCAGCTGTTTTTATGTCTCCAATCTGCTTTGACAAAATTATTTAGTTAACAAACCAGAAGAAATCTAAATCTACATGCACATACATAGTTCTCTAATAACACATTAGAGGTAAAGACATTTACTTATCATTACTTTTTGTAAAAAACCAAGAGACATTTAAGATACAGTGGAATGTTACCATTCTATAGTTCAGAAATTAAGTTGTTAACATACACGTCTTATGAGAAAGACTTATAGTTTAGTAGCTCATACTCTTTGAAAAAAATACTAGCATAGCACTAAATAAAACAAATAAAATGACTAATAAATAAAAAAAAATATTTAAAATTTTGATATACTATGGCACGCCTCAATTCAATTTTATTGCTTCTTTAGACCAGTAAAACAATAGGTACTATCAAAGCTACAAATTTCAAAAATATTTTGCCATAGCAATATAGAATTCTACTGTAAAAAGAAAAAAATCCCACTATTATCAAACATGTAAGGAAACCTATCAGCTCCTTTAATAAAAAATAAATCCTGACTCCATTAAGGTTGGCAATACAGGGAAATACAGGGAGTGGACAGCTGATTCTCACAGCCTTGACCCCTGATGGCTTGATACTGAACTTTACAGCCATCACGGCAGAACCACAGCTTAGTTTTATTCTCAGCTTCCAATAGGTGCATTCCAGTTCTACTCTCTGCTGAGAATTTGCATTTCCACCCCAGATATACTATATCAGAATCTATATTTCAAGAAGATATGAAATCTTGTGAATCTGTATTTCACAAGGGTAAGGTAAAAACACAACATGCTTTGTGTTCCAGGGCTAGCCTTAAAATATCAGTACTCTGATATAGTGAGCTCTATATCATAAGAACAACAATCTTATAAAATACTGTCTTTTTTCCACATAATAATTTCATAACAAGAAAACAAGTTAAATTTGTGCTTTTTATATTCTAATAAACAGAAAAGAGCTGCGGGGTACAATAACTGAGTAGTACTATTGCACTGCATCTCAGTCATTTAAGCAAACCTGTTTAAGTTCTCAAACAACTTGTTGGCAAGACACTTCTCCATGGGTGGCTCACATTTCTGTATGTCTTCCAAGCAGAGGCACTGACTGTCCTTTGTTCTAGGCTATCTTTTCAAGGATGTATAGCAAACAGCCTCAAGAGATAGAGATAATGTCTCCCTCAGGAGAAAGGGCAGACCTGCTTACTGGCTAGCATAAAAGATTTGAGTTCCCAAAACTAAGGATTAAATCAAAGAACCAAACTCACTGCTATCAAGTTGATTCCAACTCATGGTGACCCTACAAGACAGAATAAAACTACCCCACAGGGTTTCTAAGGCTGTAAATCTTTTACAGAAGCAGAATGCCACATCCTTCTCCTGTGGAGCAGCTGATGGGTTCAAACAGCTGACCTTTTGGCTTTAGGAAGCTGATACAGGTCTTTTGCTGAAATATACATTTTTAGTGAAAGATAATAGAAAACTTGGTATATTTTTTTGCCACCTACTGATTTTTCTGGTGGTTAGAAAGTAAGTTTATATCTTCATAATTATTAACATGTAATTAGGATTTAAAATCCTACCAATTTTCTAAGAATTAGAGTCAGGTTAAAAAATTAAGCAGTATAAAAAGGCAATTAAAAAGTATTATAGAATATTTAGGAAACAAACTAGTTATTTAAAAAAACAACAATACGTGGCTAAACTAATTAAGAAAAAGCAAAATTAAACAAAAGTAGAAATGAAAGAAGAAATAAATACAGGTAAAAAGGAAAATTTTAATAAATATCAAAGAAGGCTATATTTTATACAACCCTATGCAAATGAATGTAAATATATGGAACAAATCAGTGATTTTCTAGGACATGCTAAATTATCAAAATTGATCCAATAAACAAGGAAAGAAAACCTCCAATGTAGAATACTAGAGCAGATTAATGAAAATAATAAATTATGAACACTGATCAGAATCACTACTTATATACCCAAAGCCTGGCAAAGGCATTTCTTAGGTAAATTATTCAAACCTTCTAGGACCAGATAATTGCAAAATATTCAAAATGTTCCAGACACTAGGGAAAGACAAAAAGCTTGTAAGTTATTTTTACAAAGATAGAAAATAGGTACTGAAGCTTTTGAGAAGGGCACACATGTACACACACATAAACCCACAGACTAAGTTCACTTGTTGTTGTTGTTGTTATGTGCCATCGAATCGGACCCAACTCATAGTGACCCCTTCTTGGGTTTCCGAGGCAGTATCACTACGGAAGTAGATTGCCCAACCTTCCTTCCAAGGAGTGGCTGCACCAGCCTTCTGGTTAGCAGTCAAGTGCTTTAGGCACTATGCTACCAGAGCTCCCAATATAAATTCAAAATCTGGGGAAATATATCTTCCTGGACTCCTAACTTATTGGTTCTGTCTTTGTAGTAAATCTAAGTGTGCTTTCTGTGGCTTATTGTATCTGATCCCTCCCTCCTTCCTGGAAAAGACTTTTCAGCTATTTGCAGTTAGGTGGGGCCATGGGACTAGGTATGGCCAAGAGCTGATGTGTTTTCTCTTTCCTCTCCTGCAGCAATCTAGAAACCACGTGATCCTGACGATGTAGCTACAAGAGGGAAGAGGCCTGGATCCCTGAATTACCAGTTGGATGGGAGCTGCCCCACAGAGCTGTTGGACGACAGTGGGCTATTGTTGTTGTTATGTGCCGTTGAGTGGGACTGACTCATAGTGACCCCTCCTTAGGTTTCCGAGGCGGTATCACTATGGAAGTAGATTGCCCAACCTTCCTTCCCAGGAGTGGCTGGTGGGTTTGAACTTCCAGCCTTCTGTGCTACGCTACCAGAGCTCCTAACAGTGGGCTATGCATGGATGAAAGAAAAAAAATTTCTGTGTTAACACAAATGAGATACTTGTATGGTTTGTTACCACAACACAGTCAACCCTATATTGACTCATACATTTTTCTTGCCATGTGATACTGTGGTAGTTAAAGTTTTGTGTCAACTTGGCTGGGCGTGGTTTTTAGGAGCTCTGGTGGCATAGTGCCTAAGGCATTTGACTGCTAATCAGAAAGCTGGTAGTTCAAACCCACCAGCCACTCCTCAGAAGGAAGACTGGTCAATCTACCTCTGCAGAGATACTGCCTCAAAAACCCAAGGAGGGTTCACTATGAGTTGAAACTGACTTGATGGCAGTGAATTTGGAGGCAGGGAATGTAGTTATTCCCCATGGTGCTATGAGTAATCAACTCCTTGGTAGAATCTACTGGAGCAGCTGAGTAGATGCTTTAGAGATGTGGTCTGTTGTTGTTGTTGTTGTTGTTATGTGCCATCGAGTCGGCCCCGACTCATAGCGACCCCTCCTTGGGTTTCCGAGGCAGTATCACTACGGAAGTAGGAATGCCCAACCTTCCTTCCGAGGAGTGGCTGGTGGGTTTGAACCGCCAGCCTTCTGGTTAGCAGTCAAGTGCCTTAGGCACTATGCTACCAGAGCTCCTAGAGATGTGGTCTACTTCCAGTATATAAGCAGCAGCTTTGAAGAAGATCTGCAGCTTTTGGCACGCTTGAATCTTGCATGTAGCCAAGTCGTTGTTCAGCAGCCTGCTATGTTGTCTACTGATCTTGGGATTCTTAATGGGCTTGAATCAATGGCCTACCATGTGGTTTGGTAATATCGGGACTGTGCCTTTTTACTTGTTGACCTTGTCAGCCTCAACAGCCAGCAGCTGCCTGAGTGAAGAAAGCCTCCAGCTTCAGTGGGCCAAGAGCGTGAGAGGCAGAGCTGAAGCCCAAGGTTGAGGGGTTTTTACCCAGCCTCAAGAACCTGACACTTTGAACTTGGACTTCTTGCCTCCAAAACTATAAGAGAATAAACTCCTGTTTGTTAAAGCCACCCATCTGTGGTATTTCTTTGTTAGAGCAGCATGAAGTAACCAAAACAGACAGCCTTTCAGATATGTGAAGAGAGCTAAAATTTTTAGTTCTGGCAATTATTTCTCCTATATCATAGCCTTTTTTTTCTTTGATTCTTTACTATCTTAGTTATCCTAAAATCATTATAGATTGTCAATGACCATTTAAAAATGTTCTCAAAACTATACATTATACTGTAGTTGTGAGCTATTCAATGAAGAGGACACAGAACTATTTCTGTCTGTGATATGGGCATCAGATTATTTTAAATACATTCAAAGACAGGATAGCTATTTTAAAAGCCAAATTAAATTGTTAGCTTACATTAAAATTGTAGCAAGCTAAAAATCCCACTTCTTTTCATATTTACTAATGATAAACTTTAGTCACAAACAAAGGTCTGAAATTGATGTACAAATATCATTTAGTCCAAAATTTTATAGCTGATTGTATATAAAACATTTTCAGGATAGAATGGGAGAAAAGCAGAAGAAAACTCAAATTCCTAAAAAAGGACTAGACCTACTGGAGCAGTAGACATTAGAGGAATCCCCAAGACTATTGCCCTAAGATATCCTTTGAAATTGGAATTGAAGCTATTTCTACAGGTCACTTTTCAAACAAATAATAGATTGGCGTATAAAATAAAAACTATCATCTGTGAATGATATGTTTCCTTAAACAACTAACTACATGAAACCAAATGGTCAACAGTTACCCAAAAGCAAAGATGAGATGGGAAGGAAAGAAACTAGAACCTAGAGCAACAGAAACAGAACAAACAGAATGAAAATAATGAGATGCTAACACATTATGAAAATGATAACCAATGGTGTGGAACAATTCATGTTAAAGGAGACTCTAATATGCTGTGTAAACTTCCACCTAAAGTACTATATTATTTAAAAACTCATTTTTGTATTTTAAATTCATCAGAAAAAGTGGCATAGTCTAAATGGGCAAATTCTCCCTTATTAATCAACATCAAATAATGAACAAAAATGTAATATATTGTATATTACTCTAATTTTTCTCTTTTCAAGTCTTCATCAACTCTTCCTCCCCTTTTAACCTTTAAATATAGATGTTCCTGTCTCTAATCTTGGTTTTCTTCTCTCTCTCTCTCTCTTTTTTTTTTTTTTTTGACTTCCTCACTCATCTCCTCTCTCTCTCTGAAGAATAGACACTTATGGTCCATTCGGGAACTAGGCAGAGTATAAACAAGTAAGTTAGGCTATGTCCATGTAGAAGACTCCTTTAACTCTCCAGACTTACCTTTCTTTCATGTTTTTGCAACCATGTGCTGAATACAGAATTATAATCATCTAGAAGAATAGAGATGGTATTTTGTGTCTTTGGACCATTTTCAAAAGAACTATGCAAGATATTGTGGAAAGAAGACTGGGCCATCTACTTCTGTAAAGATTTACCGCCTTGGAAACCCAAAGGGGTCAGGGATTGCTATGAGTCAGAATCAACTCAATGGCAGTGAGGGTTTTTTTTATGTAAGATATTACAATTTCCATTTTATTAACAAAGAAACCAAGGTACACAGAGGTTAAGTGACATAGTCAAGATCACACAACTAGTAAGCAAGATGACTTTAGGCCGATCACTTTTTTTCCTGAGATTCTTTGAGTATCATCTGCTGTGTCTATAAAACATAAGGATCTGATAATCTCTCTAAGGACAGAGAAATCACAGAATTTAAGAGCTAAATGGGGCATTCCCTTGTCCTACCCCCTCTGATTTTACAGATGAGGTTAATAAATGCCTTGGGAATTGATGTCCTATGTCTACTTATATTGGCCATAGGTTTGGGATAAGATCCCAGATTTCTGAGATAATCATTTATTCCTGATATGATACAGTATGAAGTATACAGCCCTATACATGAAGTTGTGGGGCTTTTTTGCCCCAAAATATTGAAAATGAATCTTAATTATATTCCAGTTGACTGGAAATTATGGGGTAAAGGAATCAATTGTTATTACAAGGAAACAATCAAATATTCTACATCCCACATTTCAGCTTCATCTGTGATCGCTACCATCCTGCCTTCATCTCTGTAATCCTTCAACAAGGTCTAATCCTGCCACTTTGGAGCCACACATTTTGAGTGTTCTTCCTTGATACTTCCATGTAGAAGTGATGGTATTCCTCTGAACTTTTCAGTTTTGTTTTTTTTTTAATCATTTGTATGAAAGTTCACTTTTATATTATGTATGTCTTTACTCCTGTACATGGAAGTTGTGAACTTTGTAAGTGCCATAAGAACAAGAACCATGTCAATTGTTTCAATTCTTCAGAAGGACAAGCAAAATACTTTGTAGAGCACTTGGTTAATAATCAATAATAAAAATAATAAAAAGAACCAAACTCATTGCCATGAAGTCGATTCTGACTCACAATGACCCCTATAGGACAGAGGAGAATTGCCCCTGTAGGGTTTCCAAAATGGCAATCTTTATGGAAGCAAACTGTCACATCTTTCTCTTGTAGAGTGGCTAGTGGATTTGAATCACCCACCTTTAGGTCAGCAGCCAAGTGCTTTAACCACAGTGCTACCAAGGCACCTCTAATGAGTAATAGATGAAATAATTTTAAAGAAAATGCCACTACTTTTGTTTTTTTAAAATCCTGTTTTCTTTAACTGACAAAAGTAGTTAATACCAACAGCAAGTATGCATGCTGTATGGGGTACACAGCAGGTAGAACTGGATGAGGTTGGGTAGACTAGTTTATGACTTCCAGCTCTAACCTGGGGAAAGATAATAGTTTATATTGAATTTTAAAACAAAATTAATTTTAATTTATTTAAGTAAGTATATGACAGGAGAAGTAAAAGGTTGAAAAATAAAGAATTAACAGACCCTGAAAAAAGAAACTTTTGAGCTGTAGTTTCCTGGTTTGTTTATGTATTCCACACCCTTGTCCCTATTGCAACACAACCATCCTTCAAGGCATTAAAATTCTTCTAGAATGGTATACATAACTCAATGTCACCATTTCTTTCTTTCTTCTTCTTTTTTTAATATACCAAAAAACAGCTTTATTGAGGTATGACTGATGTGCATTAACTGTGAATATTTAAAGTATACAATTTGATGAGTTTTGACATATGTGTACACACATAAAACCATCATCACAATCAAGATAATGAACATCTCCACCATTACCAAGTTTCCTCCTGCCTCATTGTAACCTACTCCTTGACTCTCCTACCATTCCCTTCTCATTTCTGTAATACTATCATTACTCTTAATCCTCTCTGTCTCCTTAGTAATCAGTCTCCATCACTTATTACTCTCATTTCTCCATTTTCAACTTCATTCATCTCCCCTTCTTCTATACCTATGAAAATGTGCTCATCTTTCCCACCTAAAAAAACAATCTTTCTCTGACCCTATCTTTCTCTTAGTTGAGCTTCTTAAGAAAGTACCCTATTTTCACCATCTACTCTGGGGGCGCAGTGCCTAAGGCACTTGACTGCTAACCAGAAGGCTGGCCGTTCAAACCCACCAGTCACTCCTCAGACAGAAGGCTGAGCAATCTACTTTCATAGTAATACTGCCTCAGAAACCCAAGGAGGGGTCACCATGAGTCACAATTGACTAGACGGCAGTGAGTACTCTTTTTTTTACCATTTTACCTGTTGCTGTGAAGTCAATTCTGACTCACAGCGATCCCATGTGTTTCAGAGTAAAACTGCCCTCCACAGGATTTTCATTGTTGTGACCTTTCAGAAACAGATCACCAGGCTTCTCTTCCAAGATGCCTCTGGGTGGGTATGAACGCCAACCTTTCAGTTAGTAGTCCAGCATTCAACTCTTTGCACCACCCAGGGTCTCTTTCGTACCTACTTTTCCCCACAAGCCAATACAATCTGGCTTCTGCCCCAGAACTCCACTGAAATTGTTCTGTCAGAGGTCCTCTTGGTTCTCAGTAAGTTCCTCTCAGTTATAAAATTAAATGATTCAGCATAATTTTCTCCTTTTGCCCTTGCGACCTTGGATGACTGTTTTTATTATGTATTTTGTGCTATTCCTAGCATAATTAGGCTTTCTTCTGCCTCATCAGTCTGGTTCTTTCTCTTCCTTTTGGTATTGTCCTGGACACTAAAAACCCCTTGTCTGGAGTAGGGTGGTGACCCCTTTCCCCTTCCGCTCACCCCATGTACACAGCCATAGTCTTCTTTATCACAGCTGCATCAATTTTCAAGTAAAAGTTAAGACTACATTTGGTTACTAGCCTCTCATTATAACACAAAAGGTTACTTTCCTGATGCAAGTGATGAATTCTAGGACCCACAAAACACTTTTTAGTCTATGTATTTTACAATAGTTTGCTCCGTTTTCCAAGATAGAAAAACTGTAGCCTAAAAAGATTTCGAGGGGGCTAAATCTAAGTCAGAATGCAATAGCTCTTAAGAGTAAGAATATAATGCTTCTCATATGTTTAAAGATCTGATTACTTCTGTACTTCTTTAATTTAGATTATGTGAGAAACTCTCCTGGAATACAAATGTCTAAAATCTCTTTTTACAGTATAGATTTCCTTTCAGAAGTAGAAATTCCTATTCTATAATGATTATCTCTTCTCCTAACCACCCACCCACATTGTCTTTCCATATGGAATGTACAGGTTCCTTAAAAGAGGCTCTGCTTGATGAAGAGTTATGTAGGAATGTAAAAATGATCAGAACCAGGCATTCAGTTTTTAAATAAATGAATGTTCTGTGGTTCATGGGTACACTATAAATGGCAGGCTATATGGATATGAGAAAATCCTACCTGTGAGACTACGCAAAGGTGAGAAATTGATTCATTCCTTTATATCTAGATAGTAAACTTAAAATAAAATTCTTTAATGTATTACGTTTTTTTAAGTCAGATTTTTCCACTTGTAATGTGAATAGCACACAGGTTGAATAGGTGACCCTTCACCTGGTAACCAAGGTTATGTTATGAACTTCTTGGAAAGAATTAGGATAGCTGTTCAAAAGTAAAACGCAGTTTGAATTATTACAATTAAAAATTGGTTATTAGGAGACCGAATATAGTGTGAGGCAATCTGTGGTGCTCCTTTAGTGTTACCTGCCAATATATCTTCTTTTTCAGTCTAGTAATTTTTCGTGTGATGAACTAAGTGAGTCTCTTATTTTTAGTTCACATGGTATTTTAGAAATATCTTAAAAATGGAACCCAATGCAGAATTTAAAACACACAGAGAAGGTGTAGTGAAAATATCCTAAACCAAACAGTGCATTATTATCTAGAAACTTAATGTCCACATATTTACTTCATCTTCATTTAGCTCACTACGTAGCTAGCCATTATCATGATTCCTTTCGTTATCTTTTCATAGGCTTCTACGTATTTTGTTCTAGTAAAATCATTTCTATTTTTACTCTTTCGAATGAAAATGGACGTGCCATTTCCTTTTTTGATCTATTTTTGCATTACAGTGTTTTTGTTTGAATGACAGTGTCCAAATTAGGATGAGAAGGTTGGCATTACTGAAAAAAAGTAACTATGTACACAGGTGTCTTTTTCACATTCTTTACACATACTCAGAAAAAGAGTAAAGGGATAGGTGTTCAAGTTAT
Source organism: Orycteropus afer afer (assembly GCF_000298275.1). Lineage (NCBI taxonomy): Eukaryota > Metazoa > Chordata > Mammalia > Tubulidentata > Orycteropodidae > Orycteropus > Orycteropus afer. The sequence continues at coordinate 6,356,660 of NW_006921791.1, read as the reverse complement.
TATTGGGCTAAACAAAAAATTGCCTAAATACTTAACAAATGTTTTAGTCCTTTCCAAAAGACTAGTGGCTGACATGAAGCACAGCCTCCTCTAATCTGAGACCAGAAGATGGCACTAGATGGTGCTGGGTGCCACTACCAACCACTCTGACCAAGTCCACAACAGAGGGTCCCAGTTAGAATGGGTAAAAAAAAAAAAAAAAAAAAAATCAGACTTACTGGTTGGGAAAAGATTAGAGGAACCCTTGAGACAAACTTATAACTTGAAACTGAAGACACCCCTGGAGGCTACTTTCAGCCAAATAATAGACTGGACTATAAAACAAACAACATGCAGAACGTGCTCTTCAGAACAATCAACTATATGAGAACAACAGGGCAACATTTGCTCCAAACCAATGATGAGAATAAAGGGTGGGACAGGGAAACTAGATGAAGGGAAAAGGGAAACTAGATGAGGGAATGGGGAACCCAGGGAGGAAATGAGTGTGGACACAATGGGGGTTGCAACAATTTGTGTATGAACTATTGATTGGACAACTAATTTGCTACATCAGTTTTCACCTGAAACACAATAAAATGTTAAAAAAAGAAAAATGTTTTAGTCCTGATTTCCTCCATACTATTGATTTGAAATCTAGGTAAAGCTGTCCTGTTCATTTGATAAAAGATTTACCACTGTAATATCACTAAAAGCTAAAAAGTAGTAATAAAGCAGACACAGCTGGAGAGAACATGGCAGGAAAAGTGGCAGACAGTGTATGTCTTCATCAATTATACATTCAGATCATACAAAACAATATCCCAGCCTTGAAGAATTTGCCTTTTTTTAGCTCAGATCATGAGCTTCCATTTGGGGCAATACATTCTCAGAGAACCTTAAATTTACTTTCAATTCTGAGCAGCTTTTCTGCTATCCATTTTCCATGTGAAGTTGACCCAGAAAATAACCATTGTCCTAGCAAAAGCTCTAGAACTTTGTGACCTCAGTGGGTAACAAAAATTGGGCCTATCTACACAGCATGTTCTTTAGTCTTCATGCCTATGCTGAACCTTTCTCTATTGCGTATATTCTCTAGCTTTCTTCATATAGTTCAGCATTAATTCAATACCTATTTCATCTCCAAGACATAAAAATAACTTTTAAAATATTGGTATAAAATGTACCAACAGCAGAAGAGAAGCCAGATGATTGGGACCTTCTAAAAATTAAATTTTTATGTGCTTCCAAAGACTTCTCCAAAAGAGTCAAA
>NW_006921791.1:6336435-6352813 GCF_000298275.1 Orycteropus afer afer | reverse complement strand
ATGACATGAGACAAAGTATATGTGAACTGCTGTATGAAAAGTGAATTTACTCTGTAAATCTTCACCCAAATCAAAATAAAATAATAAAAAAAAATTAGTATAAATATGAGTACTCACTCTGGATCTGTAGATATCATTCAAGATCATGTAACAATATCACACTGTTGTTGTCAGGCACTGTCTAGGTAGTTTCATAGTAACCCCATGTATTAACAGAATGAAACCTTCCCTGGTCCTGCACCATCCTCACAATTATTGCTATGTTTGAGCTCATTGTGGTAGCTATTCAGTCAATCCATTTCATGAGGGTCTTCATCTTTTTCATTTATCTTGTACTTTACCAAAGTAGTTCTGGTGGCACAGTGCCTAAGGCATTTGACTGCTAACCAGAAGGTTGGCGGTTCAAATCCACCAGCTGCTCTGTGGAAGGAAGATGGGGCAGTCTACATCTGTAAAGATTTACTGCCTTGGAAACCCAATCGGGGTCACTATGAATTGGAATCGACTCAATGGCAGAGTTTGGTTTGGTTTGGTATACTTTACTGAGCACGAAGTCCTGTAGGGATTAGTTACTCCTTATAATGTGTCCAAAGCAAGTCCAAACTAAGTCTTACAGCATTGTTTATACTAGCTAGTGTGAACACTTGTCCAAAGTAAGTAAAATTAGTCTCACATTCCGTGCTTTTAAGGAGTGTTCTGGCTATCCTTCTTCCAAAACAGATTTGCTCATTCTGGCAGTCTGGCCAGAATATTCAACATTCTTTGCCAGCACCACAATTCAAATGTGTCAATTCTTCTTCAGTCTTCCTTTTCCATTATCCAGCTTTTATATGCATAGGAAGCAACTGAAAATACCATGGCTTGGGTCAGGCGCACTGTAGGCATCAAAGTGCTATCTTTGCTATTTAATACTTAAACCAGGTATTTTGCAGAATATTTGTCCAATGCAATCTGTTGTTTGATTTCTTGACTGCTGCTTCCATGGACATGGATTGAGGATCCAAGTAAAATGAAATCTTTGACAACTTTAATCTTTTCACTGTTTGTCATGATGTTGCTTATTCGCCCAGTTGTGAGGATTTTTGTGTTCTTATGTTGTCGGGTAATCCATACTGAAGGCTGTATTTGACCTTCAGTGAGTGCTTCAAGTCCTCTTCAGCTTCAGCAAGAAAGGTTGTGCATCTGCATATTGCAGATTGTTAACTGACTATGCAAAAACATTAGACTGTGTGGATAATAACAAATTATGGAGCACATTGCAAAGAATGTACAAAGAATTCCAGGATACTTAATTATGCTCAAACCTAAACCAAGAAGCAGTTGTAAGGGGATACAGCATGGTTTAAAATCAGGAAAAGTGTGTTCCAGGGTTGCATTCTTTTACCATACATATTCAATCTATAAACTGAGTAAATAAACTGAGAAACTGGACTATATGAAGAACAACATGGCATCAAGATTGGAGGAAGACCCATGAACAACCATGATTTGCAGATGACACAAACATGCTTGCCAAAAAATTTTATACCTCTCTTATATTTTCATGAATGTAATATTTGAAAAACAACAAAAACTTTAATCTCAGGGAAACAAAATAAATTCTACTACATGCTCATCTAGTTTTAAGTTATAAGACTCCTATTGTTGAAATATTACTTCCAATGGAGATTAATTATTATGGCTCTCCCCTTCTCATATTTTGCCAACTTCCCATTTTTTACGAATGGGAAGCCATTCATTTCAAGGCAGAAGCTAGAAAATTATCATTCCACACTCCCTTGCATGTAGGATGTATTCATGATTTGGGTTTCGCCAATTAGATGATTCATGCAAGATGTCAATTTGAAAGTGAGCAACATGAATAAATAGCCTTGCCCGGGGGTATGTGGTTCTTCAGCACCGGCAGAGAAGCAGATTCTGGCATCCGGAGGATCCTAGATGCCAAGCAGAGGCAGCTGTGGTGTGTTCACTAGAGAGGATTCTGTGTCATGATAGAGTATTATTACAGCTGCAAGGCTCCAGAAGAGTTAGGCTCCCTGGCCCTCCTAAACTTTCCGTGCACTGTTATTTTTTAATAAATAAATAATAAATTATTTTCTGGATGGCCAGATACACCGGTAAGGGGGGAGAGAGAGTCCTAACCCCCCAGAGCAGAAATGGGAAGACAGGGCAGATGGCCAGATACGCAGGTAAGGGGGTAAAGAGAGCCCCCACCCTCCAGGCAGCAGGAAGCGAGAAGACAAGGCAGATGGCTGGATACAGGTAAGGGGGAGATAGAGAGGCCCATCCCAGGCAGCAGGAAGCAAGAAGCCAGGGCAGGAACAGGTAGGCCAGGAAGTGATAGAGTAGTTTTGGAACAACTAAGGGAGACAAACTTGTCTGTCAGTTTGTCGTACTGTGGTCGCTTGTGTGTTGCTGTGAGGCTGGAGGCTGTGCCACTAGTGTTTCAAATGCTAGATGGGTTGCCCATGGTGGAAGGGTTTCAGTGGAGTTTCCAGACTGAGACAGACTTGGAAGAAGAAAGAGGCCATCCACTTCCCAAAGAATTGGCCAGGGAAAACCTTATGAATAGCAGTGAAACACTATCTGATGTATTACTGGACAACTTTATGATTAGCCCTGAAACACTGTCCAATACAGTGCCAGAAGATGAGTCTCTCAGGTTGGAAGGCCTCAAAATACCACTGAGAAAGAACTGCCTCATCAAAGTAGAACCGAACTTAAAGATATGGCTAAAGGAGAGCTTTTGGGACCTCCATTTGTTGATGCAGCACAACTCAAAATGAGAAGAAACAGCTGCTATATCCATTAACAATGAGAACATGGAATGTATGGAGTATGAATCTAGGAAAATTGGAAGTTGTCAAAAATGACACGGAATGCATAAAGATTTATTTCCTAGGCATTGTTGTTGTTGTTGTTGTTATGTGCCGTCGAGTCGGACCCGACTCATAGCGACCCCTCCTTGGGTTTCCAAGGCAGTATCACGACGGAAGTAGATTGCCCCATCTTCCTTCCGAGGAGTGGCATTAGTGAGCTGAAATGGACTGGTGTTGGCCATTTTGAAGCAGACAACCATATGATCTACTATGCTGGGAATGACAAGTTGAAGAGCAATGGTGTGGCATTCAACATCACAAAGAATGTTTCAAGATCTATCCTGAAGTACAATGCTGTCAGTGATAGGATACTATCCATTCGCCTAAAAGAAAGGCCACTTAATACTATTATTCAAATTTATGCACCAACCATCAAAGCCAAAGATGAGGAAATTGAAGATCTTTCCAACTTCTGCAGTCTGAATTGACTGAACATGCAATCAAATGTGCTCATTATCGCTGGTGATTGGAATGCAAAAGTTGGAAACGAAGAATCACCAGTAGTTAGAAAATTTGGCCTTGGTGATAGAAATAACACTGGAGATTGCATGATAGAATTTTGCAAGACCAATGACTTATTCATCACAAATACTTTTTTTCCAACAACAAAAATGAAGGCTATACATGTAGACTTAACCAGATGGAGTACACAGGAATGAGACTGACTATATCTGTGCTAGGAGGTGATGGAGAAGTTCAATATCTTTAGCCAAAACAAGGCCAGGAGCTCATTGTGGAACAGACCATCAACTGCTCACATGCAAGCTCAAGTTGAAGTTGATAATCAAAACAAGTCCATGAGAGCCAAAATATGGCCTTGACTATATCCCTCCTGAATTTAGAGACCATCTAAAGAACAGATTTGATGGATTGAACACCAGTGACTGAAAACCAGAGGAATTGAGGGATGACATCAAGAATATCATCCATGAAGAAAGCAAAAGGTCATTAAAAACACAAGAAAGGAAGAAAAGACCAAAACGAATGTCAGAAGAGACTAAAACTTGCCCTTGAGTGGAGAGCAGCTAAAGCAAATGGAAGAAATGACAAGATAAAAGAGCTGAATGGAAGATTTCAAACAGCAGCTGGAGAAGACAGTCAATTATCATAATGAAATGCACAAAGACCTAGAGTTAGAAAACCAACAGGGAAGAACACGCTCAGTATTTCTCAAGCTGAGAAAAGGAAAAATATAAGCCTCGAGTTGCAATACTGAAAGATTCATGGGAAAAATATTGAATGATGCAGAAAACATCAAAAAAAGGTGGGAGGAATACACAGAGTCACTGTACCAAAAAGAAGTGGTCAATGTTCATTCATTTCAGGAGGTGGCATAAGATCAAGAACCAATGATACTGAAGGAAGAATTTGAAGCTGCACTGAGGGAAGTGGCAAAAAACAAGGCTCCAGGAATTGACAGAATACCCACTGAGATGTTTCAACAAATGGATGTTATGCTAGAGGCACTCACTTGGCTATGCCAAGAGATGTGGAAGACAGCTCTGGCCAACTGACTGGAAGATATCCATATTTGTACCCATTCCAAAGAAAAGTGATCCCACAGAATGTGGAAATTATCAAACAGTATCATTAATATCATATACAAGTAAAATCTTACTGAAGATAATTAAAAAATGGTTGCAGCAGTGTATTGACAGAAATGCAAGCTGGACTCAGAAGAGGATGTGGAATGAGGGATATCATTGCTGATGTCAGATCAATCTTGGCACAAAGCAAGGAATATAAGAAAGACATTTCCTTGTGTTTTATTGACTATGCAAAAGCATTCGACTGTGTGGATCATAATAAATTATGGATAACATAGAGAAGAATGGGAATTCTAGAACATTTAATTATACTAATGAGGAACCTGTACATAGACTAGGAGGCTGTCGTTTGAACAGAACAAAGGGACACTGCATCGTTTAAAATCAAGAAGGTAGTGTGTCAGCGTTGTATCCTTTCACCATACTTATTCAATCTGTATGCTGAGCAAATAATCTGAGAAGCTGGACTATATGAAGAAGAATGTTGCATCAGGATTGGAAGAAAACTCATTAACAACCTGTGATACGCTGATGACACAATTTTGCTTGCTGAAAGTGTGAAGACTTGAAGCACTTACTGATGAAGACTGAAGACTACAGTCTGCAGTATGGATTACATCTCAATATAAAGAAAACAAAAATCCTCACAACTGGACCACTAAGCAGCATCATGATAAATGGAGAAAAGATTGAAGTTGTCAAAAACTTCCTATTACTTTGTTCTATAATCAACACCAATGGAAGCAGCAGTCAAGATATCAGATGATGTATAGCACTGGGCAAATCAGCTGCAAAGGACCTCTTTCAAGTGCTGAAAAGCAAAGATGTCTCCTTGAAGGCTAAGGTGCGCCTGACACAAGCCATGGTATTTTCAGTCACCTCATATGCATGTGAGAACTGGACAATGAATAAGGAAGACCGAAGAAACGTTGATGCTTTTGAGTGGTGGTGCTGGCGAAGAATGCTGAAAGTACCTCGGACTGCTAAAAGAACTAATAAATCTGTCCTGGAGGAAGTGCAGCCAGAATGCTCCTTGGAAGAGTTAATGGCCAGACTTTGTCTCACCTACTTTGGTCATATTGTCAGAAGGGACCACTCCCTGGAGAAGGGTATCATGCTCGGTATAGTGGAGGGTCAAAGAAAAAGGGGAAGGCCTTCAATGAGATGGATTGACACAGTGGTTGTAATGATGAGCTCAGGAACAGGGATCGTGGAGCTGGCACAGGACTGGGCAGTGTTTTGTTCAGCTGTAGATAGGGTTGCTATGACTTGGAGATGACTTGACGGCACTTAACAATAATAACAACATTTTTCTGCTTGTACTAGCCAGTGTGAACTCTGTTGTTTACAACCAAAAAACCCTGATCAAGTCAGTATTATTTAGGGAGCACTAGTAGTGTTAATGGTTAAGTATCTGGCTGCTAACCAAAAGGTTGGTGGTTCAAAGCCACCAGCCACTCCACGGAAGAAAGATGGGGTGGTCTGCTTCCATAAAGATTTACAGCCTTATAAACCCAGTGGGGTTCACTATGAGTTGGAATTGACTCAATGGCAATGAGTTTATTTTGAGTGTTCATTCATTATTTATAAGCATTTTCAGTATCATTTGTCTGAGAGATGATTACCAATATATTGATATAAAATTTCTCCTTTGAGTAGCCTAAAAATGTAGTACACAAGCTTTTTTTTTGGTAACAGTTTTTATTTATTTATTTATTTTGTCCAGTGTCAACAACTCATTTTAGAATTTTTAGAATGTCTCAAACTAAGCTATTTTTGATGTTGTTGTTGTTAGGTGCCATTGAGTTAGTTCTGATTCATAGTGACCCTGTGAACAACAGACTGAAGCACTGCCTGGTCCTGCACCATTCTCACAATCATTGCTATGCTTGAGCCCATCACAGCAGTCACTGTATCAATTTGTTGAGTATGACCCTCTTTTTGCTGACCCCTTACTTTACCAAGCATCATATCCTTCTCTAGAGATTGGTCCCTTCTGATAACATGATCAAAATACAAGTGATGACGTCTGGCCATTCTCACTTCTAAGGAACATTCTGGTTGTACTTCCTCCAAGAAGACCTGTTTGTTCTTCTAGCAGTCCATGGGACATTTAATATTCTTTGCCCACAGCAAAATTCCAATGCATCAATTCTTCTTTGATCTTCTTTATGCTTATCCAGCTCTCACATGCATATGAGGCTATTGCAAATACCATGGCTTAGGTCAGGCACACCTTAGTCTTCAAAGTGACATCTTTGTCCTTTAAGACTTTAATAAAGAGGTCTTTTATAGCAGATTTGCCAAATGTAATACAAGGTTTGATTTCTTCACTATTCCTTCCATGGGCATCGATTGTGGATCCAAGTAAAATGAAATCCTTGAGTACTTCAATCTTTTCTTCATTTATTGTGATGTTGCTTATTGGTCTAGTTGTGAGGATTCTTGTTTTCTTTATGTTGCAGTGTAATCTATACTGAGGGCTATAGTCTTTGAACATTATCAGTAAGTGATTAAAGTCATCTTTACTTTCAGCAAGCAAGATTGTATCATCTGCAGATCACAGATTGTTAATGAGTCTTCTTCAAATCCTGATGCCACATTCTTCTTCATATAGTCCAGCTTCTCAGATTATTTGCTCAGCATACAGGTTGAATGCCATGCCATTCCTCTTCAATTTGTCATTCCCGGCATAGTAGATTGTATGGTTGTCTGATTCAAAATGGCCAAAACCAGTCCATTTCAGCTCACCAGTGCTTAAGATATCAATCTTTATGCGTTCCATTTCATTTTTGACAACTTCCAATATTCCTAGATTCATAGTTCGTACATTCCATGTTCCGATTATTAATGGATGTCTGCAGCTATTTCTCCTCAATTTGAGTAATGCCACATCAGCACATGGAGGTCCTGAAAGACTTACTTTATCTATATCACTAAGGTTGGTTCTACTCTAATGAGGAACCTCTTTCCCAGTCCTATCTTGAGTGCCTTCCAACCTAGGAGGTAGTCTTCCTGCACTGTGTTGGACAGTGTTCCCAGGCTATTCGTAAATTTGCTCAGTAATGTATCAGACAGTGTTTCTCTGCTATTCATAAGGTTTTCCCTGGCTCTGGTAGCATGGTGCTTAAGGCATTTGACTGTTAACCAGAAGGTCTGAACGACTAGCCACTCCTTGGAAGGAAGACTGGGCAATCTACTTGCATAGAGATACCACCTCGGAAACCCAAGGAGGGGTTGCTATGAGTCGAACTGACTCAACGGCAGTGAGTTTTTGTTCTGTTCTAGTGACTGCCTCTTGGTCTATATACAGGTTCCTCATGAGCACAATTAAGTGTTCTGGAATTACCATTCTTCGCAGTGTTGTCCATAATTAGTTATGATCCACACAGCCAAAAGCCTTTATATAGTCAATAAAACACAGGTAAACATCCTTCTGGTATTCTTTGCTTTCAGTCAAGATCCATCTGACATCAGCAAAGCTATTTTAGAGACTATAATTATAAGTAACATATATATTGATGAGGTACTTAAAAAGTGAGAAGTATATTATAACTGAGAAGTCATTTATCTGGGGGCTCTTCTTTCATAGATCTATCCATGACTGAATGCTATTTTTGCATTATAAAGTACTTATTGAATGTTATGTGCCTTTATGAATGGAGGTTTGTACATTTCAGTTCTTGCTCCTTAAAATACAGTGCAGTCTATCCTACTGTTATGAATTGAGTTGTGTCCTCCCCAAAAGTTTTTGAAGTCCTAATCTCTATACCTGTGAGTGTAACCCTGTTTGGGAAATAGGTTTTTCTTTAAAGACATTATGAGTTAAAGAGGTAATACTGGAGTAGGATAGGTCCCAATCTCATCTCAGTGATGTGTTACAAAAGGAGAGGACACAGAGATATACTCACACAAGGGGTCCAAAGACGCCATGTGAAAATGTATCTAAAAGCCAAGGAATGCCAAGAAACACCAGTGCTACCAGGAATTGGAAGACACAAGGATCTTCTTCACAAGAGTGGACAGAGGGAGCATGGCCCTACTGACAGTCTGAATTCACGCATCTAGCCTCTAGAACTGTAAGGCAATAAATTTTTATTCTTTAAAGCTATTTACTTTCTGGTACTTTGTTACAGCAGCCCTATGAAACAAAGACACTTATATACATTTAATTTAGGAGTTTCCTTTAGCATCTAATCTCAATCCCATCCCATCTATCCTGGTTTATCTTGTGCAACTTCACTGTCTCTCTTTAATCTTTATACTATCAAACAAATATTTTAACCTATACAGGTAGTCCTCAACTTACGATGGAGTTCTGTTCTGATGATTCTTTTATAAGTTGGTTCTGATAAAAGTTAATTTGTCTTTTAAAAATTATTATTATTGCCTTTTATTATCAGTATCTTTACAAATTCAGTCTTTGAACATCTGTGAGTGAACATCTGAGAATGATAATAACATCACCAAATAACAAGCTACAACTTCATATGTAGAACATATTGCTAATGAATTTTTTTTTTAAAGACAGTCTTAAGTGCAGTTCATAGAAACTGGAATATGTTATAAATCAGGAACTACCTGCACTGAGAGTTTTAGTATTGAAAAATGAATAGAGTCAGCCTAGCAGAAATGCATTGGGATTTGATAGTCATCCTCAACACAGACGGTTTGAATATCCAGCCATTTGCATACGGACTAGCATTTTGTTCCTTCCTATATTGTTCAGCTCAGAGGTTCACAAACCTTAGTGTGCTTAGTTATTACTGTACTAGGCTGAATACCCCAAACTGTCTATGATTTAAGGGGTCTTCAAAGGTAATTATATCAGACATATTTTTGCCCCGTCAGCTGACTTTAGAACCCAGCCTTACACTGGGATTTGTGTGGAAAACATAGGAATGAAATATGATTTTATTCCCCAAGTCAAGTGGGAGGGTAAGACATATAAAAATCAGCAAGTAACATTTATTAAGCTCTTATTATGTCCCAGGTACTGTTCAAAGTATTTTATATGAATTAGCTAATTTAATTTTCACAGTAATCCTTTAAATAATATTATTTGGGCCATTTTACCGATGAAGAAATGGAAGCTTTGCAAGATCAAATAATTCAAGAGTCACACATATGTGGCTGGCTGTGCCAGAACTCCCTCAGTTCTTATTCCAAAATCCCAGCTCATGACCACTATGCATTTTTCATAATAGATACCTTGAGAAAGAAGTTAAGGACAAAGAATTTATTGGAAACATCAGGAAGACTTTGTGGAAATTCTTTAGTTAAGCCCTGAAGGATGGACAGAATTTGGATAGCCAGAGAAAGAACAAGTGTTCAAAGCATGGATACTAACACATGCAAAGTAAAAACAAAAAGTGTGATATTTATCTGGGGATCAAAAAACTATTTGTTTGGTAGGAGGACTGAGGACATGAAGGGGCAGTGTGGGAAAAAAAAAATTAGGCTGTAAAACAAAAGGTAGGGCCAACTTTTGAAGAACTATGAATGCTGGTTTAAGTTGTTGGTATATCTGACAGGTAATGGGTAACCATTAACGATCTTTGACCAAAGTTGAAGAGAACAGAGCTGCATTTAGAAAGATTAATTGGCTGCAGTCTGTGGGATGAATTTGAGCTAGCAGAGGCTGGAGGCAATGAGGCCATTAAATAGACAAGGATCTGAAGCTAAGTGTGGAAATGGAGCGAGAGGGGTGAATACAATAGGAAGTAATGAAATTACCAGTATTGAAGCTCTGTATGTAAATAATCATTCCCTGCCTCTGTATTCCTCTGCTAAAACTACCTTGTGGGATGAGAAAATGGAATGAGCAGAGAATGCAGCATGTAAGCCTTTTCATAGGAAATGAACCTGAAGAGGGTAGGTCCCACTTTATATTGGTAATGCTATTCAGGGCCATTTCTGAATCTGGTTGTGGATCAGCTGCAGGCTGGTCTTCCTGTTTCATTTTCCTCTAAAAATATCTATTTGAGAACTTTAAAGAAACCTCAGTAGAATTTTCAAAGCAAAGCTAACTGACAAGCATTGTCTAGAGTACAGATGAGCTAGCTGTCTATGGATGCTCCTGAAGCATGTAATGTTTCAGGGACAAGATAAGAATAGGTTCTAAAGGTAGAAGCCCATGTCTTCAGAAGCCAGATTTTATCTCAAGGCAAAGTGGCACGGTCAACTTAAACAAAACCAAGTCCTAGTGCCCTGACCATTAGGCACTTGGCCTTTCTCCTCAACAAAACCTATGATCAAGAAAGGATCTAGAACTGGCTGTAAATTCAAATCATCGTGTTCCCTCTCTTAGGGAAATTTGTACTTTAAACTATAATTCTGTCAATAGCATGAAAGATTCACTTCAGAGAAATTTGGCATTTTTAAGCTAGTAGAATGACATTTTTATTTGCTAGGACACCCCTTTCAAGACCCCTAAATCATGTCATGCTTGACACAGTTCAAAACAGGCTATGCGAGGCAGTTGGCTGTACTGTATTTGGTGATCATTACAACATGTGGTCATGAACCTCAGTTTCTGTGGTTCTGTGATCTTTGAGAGCAAAACTTGCTTGGTGGTCTTCATCCCTCTTCCTCAGATCCAGAATTTTCAGGTAGCATACTGACCATTCTGCATTAAACAATGTATCTGTGGTTGAATTTTTTGTATGGTGTGGAGAAACGGTAATATAGCAGCCAACTGAAGAAGACTATCTTGAGAAGTGCTGATGTAGTACCTATGGTACAGTGTCTTAGAGATGTCATAAAGAGTTAAGAATTGCAACTTGATTGGGAATCAAATTTTCTTTTAGAAAAACACAAAATTCAGATATTTGTCCTCTGGAAATAGTAAAAATATCAGTAAAAAAGGTTTCTAAAAATAGTTCACTAGTGATAAAAATTGAATGGTTACTTTTTGGGACTTCAGTGAGGTAAGTCCTTTTATCATTCTTCTAAGAAGTGAAAATTCTTGACCGGACATGGACAGAACTGAATGTCACCTCACTCAATCCTGACAATAGTGAACACCAACACCAACCAATTATATTCCCTAAAGAGATGGGTATGTTAAATAAAATTTTAGATGTTGAATATCCTTCTATCAAGGAATTCTGTCTTTAGAGTTCCTCTCAAAGAACCAGGGGGCCAGGGAAAGTGTTCATTCACATGATTCAAGCCAGATTAAGACTAACCTTTAGTGCTGTCAAATAAATGGTTTCCAAGGAAAGATCAAACTCTTCAATATGTTAAAAAAAAGAGGAACAACTCAGAATTCTTACATGAATTTCAAGAATATACTTCTCAAATTATACAAATTAAGACTTAGAAAATTTCTGAGATTGTTTACTTCTTCCACAGTAGTGAAGAATTAGAGCAAACATAGGATATTATTTTAAAAATAATAATCATCACAATAAAAGTATGTATTGAGTAAAAACTATGTTTTTTATATGGATTATTTCATTTAGCCTTCAATAACCCTATGAGGTAGCTATAACCATTCCTGGTTTCCAGATGAGAAATATGAAGCTTGAAGAGTAACTTGACCAGTTGCATACAGCAATTAAGTGCCAAAACCAGGATTTAAATCCAGGTCTGTCTGGCTTTAGAGCACATGTTCTTAGACATCAATGTGGTATTATTTAATGAATGTCATTCTTAGAAACTCTAAGGCAGAGAGGCTATCGAGAGTTCTATAAAAGACTCAGAGAAGATCCTGTTGTTGTTGTATGCCATTGCATCAATGCTAACTTATAGTGACCCAATGTGTGACAGTAGAACTAACTGTCCCACAGGGCTTCCTAAACTGTAATCATTATGGGAGCAGATTGCCAGGTCTCTTCTCCCATGCAGTGGGTTCAAACTTCTTAGGAGCTGAGCACTTAATCACTGTGCCACCATAATGGGCTCCTTAGATAAGACCGCTGTCTTTCTTCTTTGACACTCTACTGCTTTTGCCATCTCTGCCTCCTATGAGTAGGCTTGGTGGTGGTGGTGTGTGAATGCCTTTGTGTGGCAATAAAGGGATAGAGAAACCAGGAGAGCAGTATAAACTAGCAGTTAAGAGAACCAGGGCTCTAGGGTCAGAGACATAGCATTCAAATTACTGCTCCTTCATTATCTGTGTGATTTCCTGCAGGCATTACCTCTGGGACCTTTGATGGGTTACTTAATCATAAATGTGAAGCATCAGTTTGCTTATCTAAAAATAGGGCTAATAATACCCATGACATTAAAAGGTTCCATATAATGCCCATTGTTGTTGTTGTTATGTGCCGTCGAGTCGGCCCCGACTCATAGCGACCCCTCCTTGGGTTTCCGAGGCAGTATCACTACGGAAGTAGGATTGCCCAACCTTCCTTCCGAGGAGTGGCTGGTGGGTTTGAACCGCCAGCCTTCTGGTTAGCACTCAAGTGCTTTAGCCACTATGCTACCAGGGCCCAAGTCACCTATTATTATTAGCTGGTCAAACCCAAAGTTCTAAGAAAATACATTCTAGAATAAACTGTATTGAAGTTCTTGGCAAAGAAGGTATTGTCCCTAGCTTTTTTACATGATTAGGATCACTGTTTACATCTGGACTTTCCTTTGTCCAGTATACATGGACTTAGGTGCTTTTCCAATCAAAATATCAGTGAATTATCAGCTAAGTTGAAATAAAATTCTTTGTTTTTGTTTGTTTCCCTTTCATATATATATAATGCTATCACTCATCTATCAGTTTGTTGTACCGTGGCAGCTTGAGTGTTGCTGTGAGGCTGGAGGATATACCACTGATAATTCAAATACCAGTAGGGTTACCCATGTGGGACAGGTTTCAGTGGAGCTTCCAGACTAAGACAGACAGACTGGGAGGAAGGAAGGGGTCATCCACTTCTCACAGAATTGGCCAGTGAAAACCTTATGAAGGGCAGTAAAACACTGTCTGATGTATTACTGGAAAGCTTTATGAATAGCCCTGAAACACTGTCTGACACAGTGCCAGAAGATGAGCCCCTAAGGTTGGAAGGCACTCAAAATGCGACTGGTGAAGAGCTGCCTCCTCAAAGTAGCACTGACCTTAATGAGATGGAGGGAGTAAAGTTTCTGGAACCTCCATTTGCTGATGTGGCATAACTCAAGATGAGCAGAAATAGCTCCAAACATCCACTAATAATCAGAACATGGAATGTACTAAGCATGAATCTAGGAAAATTTGAAGTTGTCAAAAATGAAATGGAACACATAAAGATCAATATCCTAGGCATTAATAAGCTAAAATGGACTGGTTTTGGCCATTGTGAATCAGATAATCATATAATCTACTGTGCCAGGAATGACAAATTCAAGAGAAATGGTGTGACATTCATTGTCACAAAGAATATTTCAAGATCTATCCTGAAGTAAAATGCTGTCAGTGATAGGACAATATACATATGCCTATAAGAAAGACCAGATAATATTACTATTACTCAAATTTACATACCAACCATCAAAGCCAAAGACAAGGAAATTGAAGATTTTTACAAACTTCTGTAGTTTGAAATTGACCAAACATGCAATCAACATGTATTGATTGTTACTGGTGATTAGAATGCGAAAGTTGGAAAAAAAGAAGAATCACTAGTAGTTGGAAAATATGGCCTTGGTAATAGAAATGAGGCCGGAGATCGCATGATAGAATTTTACAAGACCAATGACTTATTCACTGCAAATACCTTTTTTCAACAACATAAACAGTGGTTGTACATGTGGACCTTGCTAGATGGAGTACACAAGAATCAGGTCAACTACCTCTGCGGAAAGGCAAAAAAGAAGCTCAATATCTTCAGCCAAAACAAGGCCAGGAGCTGACTATGAAACAGACCATCAACTGCTCATATGCAAGTTAAAGTTGAAGGTGAATACAATTCAAAGAAGTCCATGAGAGCCAAAATGTGACCTTGATTCTGTCCCTCCTGAATTTAGAGACTATCTAAAGAATAGATTTGATGCATTGAACACCAATGACTGAAAACCAGAGGAATTGTGGAATGACATTAATACCGTCATCTATGAAGAAAGCAAAAAGTCACTACAAAGACAGGAAAGGAAGAAAAGACCAAAATGGATGTCAGAAGAGACTATGAAATCTGTCCTTGAATGGAGAGTAGGTAAAGCAAATAGAAGAAATGACAAGATAAAAGAACCGAACAGATTTCAAAGAGCAGCTGGAGAAGACAAAGTCAATTATTGTAATGCAATGTGAAAAGACCTGGAGTTAGACAACCAAAAGGGAAGAACATGCTTGGCATTTCTCAAGCTGAAAGAACTGAAGAAAAAAATTTAAGCTGTGAGTAGAAATACTGAAAGATTCTATGGGAAAAATATTGAATGATGCAGGAAACATCAAAGGAAGACAGAAGGAATACACAGAGGCACTGTACCAAAAAGAATTGGTTGATGTTCATCTATTTCAGGACGTGGCATAAGATCAGGAACTGATGCTACTGAAAGAAGACATCGAAGCTGCAATGAAGAATAATTAACAACCTGAGATACACTGACAACACAACTTTGCTTGCTGAAAGTGAGGATGACTTGAAGCACTTGCTGATGAAGACTGAAGAATACAGTCTGCATTATGGATTACATCTCAAAATAAAGAAAACAAAAATCCTCACAACTGGACCTATAAGCAGCATCATGATAAATGGAGAAAAGGCTGAAGTTGTCAAAGACTTCACATTGCTTGGTTCTACAGTCGGTGCCAATGGAAGCAGCAGTCAGGACATCAAATGACGTTTAGCATTGGGCAAATTGGCTGCAAAGGACCACTTTCAAGTGCTGAACAATGAGTAAGGAAGACCAAAGAAGAGTTGATATGTTTGAGTTGTGGTGCTGGCAAAGAATGCTGAAACTACCCTGGACTGCCGAATGAATGAACAAATCTGTCCTGGAAGAAGTGCAGCTAGAATGCTCTTTGGAAGCGAGAATGGCCAGAAATGTCTCACCTACTTTGGTCATGTTGTCAGAAGGGACCATTCCCTGGAGAAGAATATCATGCTTGGTAAAGTGGAGGGTCAATGAAAAACAGGAAGGCTCAAAGAGATAGATTGACACAGTGGCTGCAGCGATGGGCTCAAGTACAGCAAGGATCATGGAGCTGATGCAAGACTGGGCAGTGTTTTGTTCTGCTGTGAATAGGGCCACTATGAGTAAGACATGACTCAACGGCACCTAACAACAACAACAACCTACATATCCATTCATAGATTAATGTTTGTCACTGCTGATAATGCAGTTGTTTGTTGTTATGTGCCCTTAAGTCGGACACAACTCATAGGGACCCCTCTTTGGGTTTCCAAGGAAGTCTCACTATGGAAGTAGATCACCCAATCTTCCTTCTGAAGAGTGGCTGGTGGGTTCAAACTGCCAGCCTTCTGGTTAGCAGTCAAGTGCCTTAGGCATTACGGTACCAGAGCTCCTGATAATGCAGTAGCATGTATGTAAAAGTATTTACTTTTGTTGTTTGTAACTCTTGTGCACCTCTCCATGTCTTCCTTTTCTTAGTGCTGGTCACTTGCTTTTGGTATACTGCCTTTCCCTTCACCCAAATCAATACCTATCTCTTACTTATCCTAGCAATTTTTCCTCCCTTCTCCTCCAACAAAGATAGTTTCCTGCCATATATAAATCTTTCCTTGACTTTTAACAGTAGTGGACTCATACAATAATCCTCTGTGACTATTTCACTCAGCATAATGTCCTCCAAATTGATCATGTTATGAGGTGTTTTGCAGATTCTACATTATTCTTTTTTTTTTCACGATTTAGTCTTTTTTTTAGTTCTAATTTTATTTTATTTATTTATTTAAATTTTATTTTGATTTGGGTAAAGATTTACAGAGTAAATTCACTTTTCATACAGCAGTTCACATATACTTTGTCTCATGTCATTGACCAAAATTTACAATGCAACAGCTCCCCTCCCAC